>NC_133619.1:188048328-188348328 GCF_048593235.1 Sminthopsis crassicaudata
CTATGGCTGGTTCCCAGAAAAAAGATGACTTGCTCATATTAGAGGTTTCATAAATGCTTGTTGAATTCAATTACATATAGATGAAGACTTTTTCTAAAATTATTGGGAGCTGGCTGGTTCAGTGGATAACACTGTTGGACCTCCCTTGAATCAGCAAGTGATTTCAAACACCAGCTGTAGGACTCTGGGCAAGTCACTTAATCTGTGTTTGCCTCAATTTCCTTGTCTGTAAAATGGGAATGATACAATCATGTTTGCTCCACAAAGAATAAGCCTCTGAGAACTATTTGTTTTCAAGTAGAGTCACAGCATCATGGATTTTGAATAGTAATGGTGATAGTGAGCAACCTTTGTTTCACTCCTTATCTTACTGGAAAAGGTTCCAGTGTATCACCATTACATATGATGTTTACTGACAGTTTTAAATATTTAATCATTATTTTAAGGAATAGTCCACTTATTCCTATTCTCTCAAGCATTTTTAGTAGGAATGGATGTTGGATTTTATGAAATGCTTTTTCTTCATCTATTGAGATGATCATATGGTTTCTGTTAATTTGGTTATTGATATAGTTGATTATACAAATAGTTTTCCTAATATTGAACCAGCCCTTCATTCCTGGTATAAATCCCACTTGGCCATAGTTTATTATCCTGGGGATGGTTTTCTGTAGTCTTTTTGATAATATTTTGTTTAAGATTTTATCATCATTAGGGAGATTGGTCTATAATTTTGTTTCTCTGTTTTCAGCCTACCTGGTTTAGGTATCAGTACCATGTCTGTGTCATAAAAGGAATTTGGTAGGACTCCTTCAATCCCTATTTTTTCAAAGAGTTTATACAGCATTGGAGTTAGTTGTTCTTTAAATTTTTGGTAGAATTCACATGTAAATCCATCTGGTCCTGGGGATTATTTTTTCTAAGCAGTTGGTTAATAGCTTCTTCTATTGCTTTTTCTGAAATGGGACTATTTAGACTATTTACTTCTTCCTCTGTTAATCTGGGCAAGCTTATTTTTGAAGGTATTCTTCCATTTCATTTAATTTATCGAATTTATTGCCATAAAGTTGGGCCAAGTAGCTCCTAAATATTGTTCTAATTTCCTCTTCATTAGTGGTGAGTTCTCCCTTTTCATTTTTAAGACTAACAATTTTTGTTTCAAATACAGACAACTACAGGCACACAGTAGTAGACAGAGTCTAAAGTCGAGTCCTGACTTCTTTTTAACATCCTTTCTTTCTTAACTTTTTTGGATCATGGACTTTTTTTTTTTAATTTTTTTATTATATATATATATATATATATATATATATATATATATATATTTATAATATTATCCCTTGTATTCATTTTTCCAAATTACCCCCCTCCCTCTATTCCCTCCCCCCGATGACAGGCAATCCCATACATTTTACATGTGTTACAATATAGTCTAGGTACAATACATGTGTGTGAATATCATTTTCTTGTTGCACAATAAACATTAGAATCCGAAGGTGCATGCAACCTGGGCAGACAGATATTAGTGCTAACAATTTACATTCACTTCCCAGTGTTTCTTCTCTGGGTGTAGCTACCTCTGTCCATCATTGATCAACTGGAAGTGAGTTGGATCTTCTTTATGTTGAAGATTTCCACTTCCATCAGAATACATCCTCATACAGTATTGTTGTTAAAGTGTACAGTGATCTTCTGGTTCTGCTCATTTCACTCAGCATCAGTTGATTTAAGTCTCTCCAGGTCTCTCTGTATTCCTCCTGCTGGTCATTTCTTACAGAGCAATAATATTCCATAACCTTCATATACCACAATTTACCCAACCATTCTCCAACTGATGGACATCCATTCATCTTCCAGTTTCTAGCTACAACAAAAAGAGCTGCCACAAACATTTTGGCACATATATGTCTCTTTCCGCTCTTTAGTATTTCTTTGGGATATAATCCCAGTAGTAGCACTGCTGGGTCAAAGGGTATGCACAGTTTGATAACTTTTTGGGCATAATTCCAGATTGCTCTCCAGAATGGCTGGATTCTTTCGCAACTCCACCAGCAATGTATTAGTGTCCCAATTTCCCCACATCCTCTCCAACATTTATCATTATTTGTTCCTGTCATCTTAGCCAATCTGACAGGTGTGTAGTGGTATCTCAGAGTGGTCTTAATTTGCATTTCTCTGATCAGTAGTGATTTGGAACACTCTTTCATGTGAGTGGATATAGTTTCAATTTCTTCCTCTGAGAATTGTCTGTTCATATCCTTTGACCATTTATCAATTGGAGAATGGTTCGGTTTCTTATAAATTATGGTCAGTTCTCTATATATTTTGGAAATGAGACCTTTGTCAGAACCTTTGTTTTTAAAAATATTTTCCCAATTTGTTACTTCCCTTCTAATCTTGTTTGCATTAGTATTATTTGTACAGAAACTTTTTAGTTTGATGTAATTAAAATCTTCTATTTTGTGATCAATAATGATCTCTAGTTCTCCTCTGGTCATAAATTCCTTCCTCCTCCACAAGTCTGAGAGGTAGATTATCCTCTGTTCCTCTAATCTATTTATTATCTCCCTCTTTATGCCTAAATCATGGATCCATTTTGATCTTCTCTTGGTATATGGTGTTAAGTGTGGATCCATATCTAATTTCTGCCATACTAATTTCCAGTTTTCCCAACAGTTTTTTCCGAATAATGAATTTTTATCCCTAATGTTGGAATCTTTGGGTTTGTCAAAGATTAGATTGCTATAGATGTACCCTTTTTTGTCCTTTGTATCTAATCTGTTCCACCGATCTACCTTTCTATTTCTTAGCCAGTACCAAATGGTTTTGGTGACTACTGCTATATAATATAGCTTTAGATCAGGTACACTTAGACCACCTTCCTCTGAGTTTTTTTTTTCATTAGTTCCCTTGCAATTCTCGACCTTTTATTCTTCCATATGAATTTTGTTGTTATTTTTTCTAGGTCATTGAAATAGTTTCTTGGGAGTCTGATTGGTATAGCACTAAATAAATAGATTAGTTTGGGGAGTATTGTCATCTTTATTATATTCGCTCGGCCTATCCAAGAGCATTGAATGTCTTTCCAATTATTTAAATCTGATTTTATTTTTGTGGCAAGTGTTTTGTAATTTTTCTCATATAATTCCTGACTTTTCGTTGGTAGATGGATTCCCAAATATTTTATACTCTCAACATTTGTTTGGAATGGAATTTCTCTTTGTATCTCTTGCTGTTGCATTTTGTTAGTGATATATAAAAATGCCGAGGATTTATGTGGATTTATTTTGTATCCTGCCACTTTGCTGAAATTTTGAATTATTTCTAGTAGCTTTTTAGCAGAGTCTTTGGGGTTCTCTAAGTATACCATCATGTCATCTGCAAAAAGTGAAAGTTTAATTTCCTCATTTCCTACTCTAATTCCTTGAATCTCTTTCTCGGCTCTTATTGCCAAGGCTAGCGTTTCTAGTACTATATTGAATAGAGGATCATGGACTTTTTTGACAGTCTGGTGACTGCCTCTTCTAGGAATAGTCGTTTTTAAATGCTTAAAATAAAGGAACAGGATAACAAGGGAATCAGTATTACTGAAATACAGTTTTAAAATATGATTTTTTCTCAATAGTATTTTATTTTTTTCCAAATACAGGTAAAGATAGTTTTCGACATTCATTATTACAATTCGTTTTGAAAATCAACCTGATATATCCCAGATTGAGAACCTCTGCACTAGGCACTTGGAATTTTCCCCCTCTCTCTGATCCTGGAAATGTCTCCATTCTTTATGAGGTCACTCTGTTGGTCCCCTCTTTCCAACCTGAGGTTGCTCTGAGATCCTTGGGAAACTGAAGGAGGGATAGACCTGGCTGAGTCTCCCCAGGCCTACTCCTTGGTTACTTGAGCTGTGGTTCTGTGAGGAACCCATACAGAACTCTCAGCCTCCACCTTGGAGCTGGTGAAGAACCAGTTCTAATTCTGTGGGCAATGCCAGAGGCACTTATTGCTTCTCTGTTGCCAATTACTTCTTTAAAAGCCTGGCTATATTTATTAATACAGACAGAATAATTTCTCATAGATCCACAGAATGCAATCCCTGGGATGTAAGGTACACACAGACACACAAAGGGAGGCTTTGCATCCCACAGCACCAAGCTCTAATCCCTCTTAGTCTGCAAACTCAAAAATTCCATTACTCAGGACAATGATTAAGCATGAAAGAATGGTAAATAATTGTAGGGAGTCACCCTGGCATCCTTTTAGGAAGGTCTCTGCAAACAGCTTAGAGCCCCTTCCGCCTCCTGGAAGGCTCTAAATCTTACCCATGCTCACTGAGCAGAGAAGGAGCTCCCCGGCTGCCATGATACTGGCATAGGAAAGCGCTGAGTGCTTTTCCTTCATTGTGTATTGGTTACCAGGAGATGCAGCCTTGGGCTTCAAGGGACAGAGACAGGTTTCTGAGGGGGAGGGGTAAGTTGGAGGTCTGAGCCAGTGAGGCAGTGGTAATGTTCTTGGTTTTTAGTCACCAAGCATTCATCAAATGCCCAGTGCAGCAGACAAATCCCAGGCCTGAAGCCAGATGTGGCCTCAGGCTCACTGGCCTTGTCACCCAGGGAGAGGTTGCCCAGCTGCCTCATTTTTAAAAGGGGGAAAAAAGAATACCTCCACTTCCAAGTTTGAGAGGAGGATCCAACTGGGAAAATGCAAAATTTTGCATGGGAGGTAGCATCTGGGGAGCGCTGTGCTAACTGAAATGGTAAGGGTGCTGGGGACTGGAATGGGGATGATGAAGATGATGATTACCAGGCATTGTACAAAGCACTTTCTTAAGGATAGAATGTCCCTATCACCTTTTTTTCTTTTTGGAAAGCCTGGTAGGAGAAATATTTGCCAGGGTTTCTCCACAACCTGGATTAGGGCCATACCTCCCTCTAACCTCAGCAGCTCCAGACCCACTCCCCTTCAATTCACTCTCCCTAAAAGGGAGACATCCTGGCCTGTTCTTAGCCTTGGATTTAAATTGGTTGGATTTATTCAGGGGACTCGGCTGCCTGACGATTGGAACACATCATTTTATTTCATTGAAAAGGGTCTTTACCCTACAATTTCTCAAAGCAAATGCTTCTGTTTAATGTGAACTTCAATCTCTTCCCCCAGTTGTTGCAACATTTGATTTATTGGTGTATTAAGCAGATGTTGTTCTCAGGGCATGTTGCTTGTGACCTCTTCCAGACGTACTATCCTATGGATCTAACATGATAACCTTGGCATAAGATTGGACGTGTATTGTACAGACAACCCTGGCCTAATTAACAAAGGGATCCAAGATCTGCATCGTTCAAAGGCGTATTTTCCAAATTTTCCAAGATGAAAGGTACCTGATGAAGAGGTCTGGGGACTTAACCGTGGCCCTAGGCTCCATCCCAAGAGCAATATGTGGGCTTAGCTCCCTTTCCCGCTGGCTGCTTCTACTCATGTCCCCTGATTCTGGTCCCTGTGTCTTTTGTGACCGTATCATTCAT
Source organism: Sminthopsis crassicaudata (assembly GCF_048593235.1). Taxonomy (NCBI): domain Eukaryota; kingdom Metazoa; phylum Chordata; class Mammalia; order Dasyuromorphia; family Dasyuridae; genus Sminthopsis; species Sminthopsis crassicaudata. The sequence goes on from NC_133619.1 coordinate 188,053,848, forward strand.
TTGGTAGCCTACCTCATCCATCAGCCTTAGACTACTCAATCAGCAAAGCACAAATAAACAAGGAGCAAACATATATTACAGACTTGCTATGTGTCACATGTTACACTAGACACTGGAGACATAAAGATAAAAACAAAATCGTCTTGCCCTCAAAGTTTATATATTATTGCGGAAAATGATGTCAACAAAAAAAAGTAGGAAGAAAATCTCTGCACAAGCAAGATAATTGCATAAATATTTTATATACATTGGATTTATCATATATTTTCACATATTTAACATGTAATTACCGGTCATCTAGGGAAGGAAGTGGAAGGAAGGAGGGGGAATGTTGGAACAGGAGGTTTCACAATGCTCAGTGTTGAAAACTTGCCCCTTCATATGTTTTCTAAATAAAAAGGGTTCCTAAAAATATTTTTTAAAGAAAACCTCCGCATAAAGCCTGAGCACAATCCTCATCTGATGAGCAGTTGCCTTGCTTACCTTGGCCATGGAGACCTCATTGTGTGATGCTCATTGTGACACGCCTGAGAACACCCAAGCTTTTCTGACTTAAAGGTGATGATGTTGCCACAACAACCCAGTTGGATCCTGACAGCAAAGGGAGTAGTATGTGAATAGAAGAATGGATGGGTGGACAAATAGACTAATAGACTAGATACATAGATAACTGGTGATAGATGGGTGGGATAGATAGGATAAACAAATAGGTTGAATAGATATACTTGATGCATAGTTAAAAAGATAATGATGGATAGATAAGTGAAAAGATAGATTTATAGTAGAAATGTTCATAGGTAGAAAGTGATTTATAGGAAGAAAAGTGATATACAGGTAGCAAAGAGCGCTATACTAAGAAAAGCGATTTATATGTAGAAAAGAGATTTATAGGAAGAAAAGCGATTTATATGTAGGAAAGAGATTTATAGGAAGAAAAGCAATTTATAGGTAGAAAAGAGAATTATAATAATTAAAGTGATATATAATAGAAAAGAGATTTTTAGATAAAAAAAGGGATTTATAAGTAAAAAAGAGATTCATAGGCAGAAGAGAATGAATAGCTGGATTAAAATATACATACACCCCCCAAAAAATATTGCAGTTTGTGGATGGTTTTTCCAGTATATCAAATGGACACATATCTTTCACTTATGCTGTAACATTTTACCTTTTTAGGCAACCTATAAGCCAATACTGAAGCAAAGGAGATATTGAACCTAGAGAGACCAGATTCTGGTGATATTGAACACATGTTTTCGGGCCTCGGTGATCTACTTAAAACAGGATTTAGATTGTTGTTGGGGAGTTTTGATCTATACTTTGGAGTTTATTGTACTGGTGGGGGGAAGGGGAAAGATGATGTTGCTGAGTTTGATGGGGTTTTAAAAAAAAAAGTTTTTTTTCTGTTTCCAAAAGTGTCAAGTTGTCATTCTTTCACCTCCCACATGATTAGTGATATTTCCCAGTTTTTTCTGTGCTATCTGGTGATTAGATTTGCCAGCTCGTTAATCTAAAGAAATACTTGTTGGCAAACTTATTGGGTAAATTACATTTTCCCCTTATTTGCAGCTAGCCCCTACTGCTGATGGGTAAAGCTGGGTATCCTATCTGGGTTTGGGAATAAGAGAGGAAGGCAGATTTGTTCTTCTTTGAGATTGTGAAACATCTGTAACCAGGACCTTTGCCATCAGAGGCTGGGGACCGTCTGAAAATCTGGGAGCAAAGAGCTATTGGGGGTTAACAAGCAGCAGGGCTGTTGTGTTCTAGCCAGAGAAGTCCCAGAGAAGCTAGGAACTGGCCCTGCTGAAGTCTTTTGGATCTTCCTGGAGGAAGAGAGCAGCCATTCCACCCCTGGAGGGCAATTCAGAAAGACAAGGGACTGGCTTAGAGATTTGCATCCAGGTGCTTCCCCTCAGCTCCAGGGGAAGGCTGAGCCAGAAAATAATTGGTGTCCCCACAGGCTTGTGCTAGAGGCCCCCATTCCCCCTTTGAAGTTTCTTCTGCCTGACTTGTGCTCATTACAATCTATATGACTGAAATGGAAAACTTCTGTTTCTGAAAATCTAACCTTTCTTCAGAAGCTGGGAACCTAAATCCCCTGGATGAAGAAGGGGGATAGTAAGAGTGCTAGAAAAGCAAATGAGTGCTTTGGAGCCCTCAAGATTGGAGATGGGAAAACCCCATCTGATTTGATTCCATAGATAGTGGCAAACCTCAGGTTAGCCACAAAAGATGTTTGCACTGATTGATAAAGCTGGAACAATACTTCTTGTGAATTGATGTATAGGCCCTGGCAATGAAATGAAACCAAACTAACTCCCAAGCAGGATGCAGCCTTAATTGGCTGAAGGGCCACAGAAGGCCCTGGACAAGCCAGTCAAGCCGGCTTCCAGAGCTAGTCCTTAGTTTGGCCTTGGGAATCCTCCCAGAGGGTGGAAGAGAAGGAGGTCTGGATTGCTCTCTGACAGCACCTTCTCATCCTCCATCTTGGGCTTTCCACTTCTGGGCTTGGGCTTGGAAGGTCTCGTCTACAGAAAACCACCTTCTTGAGGGCAAGAACTGTTGGAGTTTTCCTTGGTAGCTCTGCCATTTTTCCACTTTGAATCACTTCCACTTTACCAATATTTATTAAGGAAACAAGCATTTATTAAACTCCTATGTACCAAGCACTCTGCTAGGAACTTTACACATATTCTCTCCTTAACAATACTGTGGATACACACTCAGTTAAAGAAACTGAGGCAACAGGTCAGCAAAATAGAGGCTAATTTGAAACAGATCTTGTCTTGTCCAGACAACCCTGGCCTGATTAACAAGGGGATTCTAGATCTGCAGCGTTCAATGGGGTGTTTTCCAAATTCTACATGATGAAAGATACCTGATGAAGCAGTCTGGGGTCCTAACTCTGGCCCTAGCTCCTTCTACTTTTCAGCCAAACCCTAGGCTCCATACCAAGAGCAATATGTGGGCTTAGCTCCCTTTCCCGCTGGCTGCTTCTACTCATGTCCCCAGTTTCTTGTCCCTGTAACTTTTGTGACTATATCATTCATCTGGTAGTCCATCTCATCCATCTTCCTTAGACTACTCAATCAGCAAAGCACAACTAAACAAGGAGCAAACATATATTACATACTTACGAGGGGTCATATATTACAATAGACCCTGGAGACATAAAGATAAAACCAAAATGGTCTTGCCCTCAAAGTTTATATTCTGTTGGGGAAAATGATGTCAACAAAAAGAACTAGGAAGAGAATCTATGCATAACCACGATAATTGTATAAATATTTTTACATACATTGGAGTAAGCATATATTTTCACATATTTAACATGTAATTACCTGTCATCTAGGGGAAGAGGTGGAAGGAAGGAGGGGAAAAGTTGGAAGAGAAGGTTTTGCAAGGGTCAGTGTTAAAAACGTACCCCTTCATATGTTTTGTAAATAAAAAGCTTTCCTAAAACTATTTTTAAAAGAAAAAACTCCACATACAGGCTGAGCACTATCCTCATCTGATGAGCATTTGCTTTGCTTACCTTCTCCATGGAGACCTCATTGTGTCATGCCCATTGTGACATGCCTGAGAACACCCAAGGTTTTCTGACTTAAAGGTGATGTTCTCGCCCCAATAACCCAGTTGGATCCTGACAGCAAAGGGCGAAGGAAGTGTGAATAGAAGGATGGATGGGTGGACAAATAGACTAATAGACTAGATATGATTTCTGGATTGAGGCTCTAGAAAGTGATCTAGAAAAGAATTGTTACTAGAGAGCAGATCCTGAAAAGTTTCCAGAAAAGTTTTTTTTTAGATTGAGGTTTTCGAAATTAATCTAGAAAAGTCTCTTTTCTAAAGAGAACAACTAGAAAAGTATCTAAAAATATTTTCTTGATTGAGGCTCCAGAAAAGGATCTTAAAAAAAAAAAAAACATTGTTTCAGAAGATATGATCCATAAAAGAATCTACAAAAGACTGTTTTCTAGATTGAGGCTCTAGAAAAGAATCTAGAAAAGAGTTGTTTCTAGAGAGAGGATCCAGAAAAGAATCTAGAAAATGTTTTCTAGAATGGGGCTCTTGAAGGGAATCTAGAAAAGACTTGTTTCTAGAAAGACGATCTAGAAAACTATGTTTTCTAACTTGAGGCTCTGGAAAAGGATCTAGTAAAGAATTCTTTCTAGATAGAGGATGCAGAAAAGTTTATAGAAAAGATTTTTGTCTAGATTAAGGTTCTTGAAAATCATCTAGAAAAGACTTGTTTCTAGAGAGAATAACTAGAAAAGTATCTAGACAAATATTTTTTTAGAGTGAGGTTCTAGAAAAGAATCTAGAAAAATATTTCTAGAGAGAGGATCAAGAAAAGGATTTTTCTCTATTGAAGCTCTACAAAATGATCTCTAAAAGAATTGTTTCTAGAGAGGGGATCTAGAAACGTTTCCAGAAAATATTTTTTTCTTGATTGAGGTTTTTGAAAAGAATCTACTTCTGCTTTTGCTTGATCTGAGATAAGGATAGCTACCCCTGCTTTTTTTGGCTTTACCTGAAGCATAATAGGCTCTGTTCCAACCTTTTACCTTTAATCTGTATGTATCTCCCTGCTTTAAGTGTGTTTCCTGCAGACAACATATTGTAGGGTTCTGCTTTTTGATCCAATCTGCTATCCGTCTCCGTTTGATGGGATCGTTCATCCCAATCACATTTACAGTTAAAATTACTAATTTTGTATTTCCTGCCATCATATTATCCCCAGATTATGCTTTTTCCCTTGAACCCCCTGATCCCCCTCCCCGATATTTAATTTACAGACCCCCCTTGTGATGCGCAACCCTCCCTTTTTTTTTTTAGTATCCCTCCCCCCTCCAAGTCCCTTCACTTATTCTCCTTTTCCTTTTCCCTTTTCCTCTCCCCCCTTTTAATGAGGTGAGAGAAAATTCTCTGAAAAACAAATATGTTAATTATTTACTCTTTGAGCCTCTCCTGATGAGAGTAAGATTCACACAATGATTCTCCCCCTCACTAAATTCCCTCAGATATGGTGTATTTTCTATGCCTCTTCCTGGGATGTAGTTTCCCTCTTTTAATCATTCCTTCCCCTTTTTCTGAAACGACCTCCTTCCCTTTACTACCCCCCCTTTTTTTCTTTTATATCAGTAAAATCAAATTATCTTTGAGTACTTTTTATATACCCACAACAGAGTTACAGTTCTCAAGGGTTCTGTGTCTTAGCTGGAGGGAGTGGAACTCAGATCCGGAAGTACCAGAGAAGAGGAACCTTTGAACTAGGGACCACGGTTTCTGGCAGACACTTCCAGTTTGAGTGCAGGGGCTTCTCATGTCACCTGCTGCAGACATCCACGCCCCACCGGGACACATAGGCAAGGCTTTGTGCCGTATTTACTGTTCAATCTCAACCTCAGGGAAGCCACTAAAACACAATGCCCTCAAGGCACAGCAGTGCTAGTCACCTCTGAGGCACTTCCAGGGAGGGGGTGGGGAACTCTCTCCCAGAGGTCTATCTTAGCTCAGGCACAAGAGCCGCTGCATCCATCCAGTCTGGGAGGAAGCTGGTAAAGAAGTAAATAAATAATTTCCTACCCCAGGGACAGACCCCAAAAGATTTTTTAAATATGAAAAAAAAAGCCAGAAAAACCATAGATTCCTTCTACACAGAGAAAGAGCGGGTATCCAACCCCAAGGAAGTTAACAGCAGAGAGACAGCAGATAACAACCTAAATGGGAACGATTCCTGCCCCCCATCACATAACTCTCTCCTAGATGAGACCATTAAAAAGTTAAGAGAGCTTGAAGAAAAATGGGGAAAGGAAAGGGAAGCTATGATAGAGAATAACAACATCCTGAAATTGGAGTTGGAAAAAATAAAGAATTCACAGGAGATGCAGGGAAACAAAATTTGTGAATTAGAAAAGGTTAAAAAATCACAGGAAAGTAGGATTTCTGAATTGGAAAAGATAAAACAGTCTCAAGAAAATAGAATTTCTGAATTGGAAAAAGAAAATAATTCTCGAAAAATCTCTTTTCTAAAGAGGACAACAAGAAAAGTATCTAAAAAATGTTTTCTTGAATGAGGCTCCAGAAAAGAATCCAACAACAACAAAAAAAAAAAACTTTGTTTCAAGAGAGATGATCCATAAAAGAATCTAGGAAAGAAGGGTTTTTAAAAATCGAGGCTCAAGAAAAGGATCTAATAAGGTATTCTTTATAGAAAGAGGATGGAGAATACTTTCTAGAAAACTCTTCTGTCTGGACAAATGTTCAAGACAGTCATCTAGAAAAGACTTGTTTCTAGAGAGAAGAACTAAAAAAGTTTCTGGAAAAATATTTTCTAGAGGCAGCTAGGAGTCGCAGTGGATAGAGCATCAGCCTTTAATTCAGGAAGACACTTAACACTTCCTAGCTGTGTGACCCTGGGCAAATCACTTAACCCCAGCCTCAAAAAATATATATGTATTTTCTAGAATGAGGCTCTAGAAAAGTATCTAGAAAACTTTGTTTCAAGTGAGATGGTACGTAAAAGAATCTAGAAAAGTACATTTTCTAGATTGAGGCTCTAGAAAAAATATAGAAAAGACTCTTTTCTAAAGATAACAACTAGAAAAGTATCAGAAAAATATTCTCTTGAATGAAGCTCCAGAAAAAAATCTACAAAAAAAAAAAAAACATTATTTCAAGAGAGATGATCCATAAAAGAATGTAGAAAAGTACGATTTCTGGATTGAGGCTCTAGAAAAGAATCTAGAAAAATATTTCTAGAGAGAGGATCAAGAAAAGAATTTTTCTCTATTGAAGCTCTACAAAATGATCTCTAAAAGAATTGTTTCTAGAGAGGGGATCTAGAAACGTTTCCAGAAAATATTTTTTTCTTGATTGAGGTTTTTGAAAAGAATCTAGAAAAGTCTCTTTTATAAAGAAAACAAGAAGAAAAGTACCTAAAAATGTTTTCTTGGATAAGAATCCATAAAATAATCAAACAAAAAAAAATTATTACAAGAGAGTTGATCCATAAAAGAATCTAGAAAAGAAGGGTTTTTTTTAGACTGAGGCTCAAGAAAAGAATCTAATAAAGCATTCTTTATACAAAGAGGATGGAGAAAACTTTCTAGAAAAGATTTTTGTCTGGACAGATGTACTAGAAAATCATCTAGAAAAGACTTGTTTCTAGAAAGAAGAACTAAAAAAGTATCTAGAAAAATATTTTCTAGAATGAGGCTCTAGAAAAGAAGCTAGAAAACTTTGTTTCAAGAGAGATGGTCTGTAAAGGAATCTAGAAAAGTACATTTTCTAGATTGAGGCTCTAGAAAAGAATCTAGAAAAGACACTTTTCTAAAGATAACAACTAGAAAAGTATCAGAAAAATATTCTCTTGAATGAAGCTGCAGAAAAGAATCTAAGAAAAAATATTTTTTCACAAGATATTATCGATACAAAAGTCTAGAAAAGAACGTTTTTTTTAGGTTGAGGCTCAAGAATATAATCTAGAAAAGAGTTCTTTCTAGAGAGAGTGTCCAGAAAAGAATCTAGAAAAATGTTTTCTAGAATTGGGCTCTAGAAAAGAATCTAAAAAGACTTGTTTCTCGATAGATCTAGAAAACTACGTTTTCTAAATTGAGAATCTAGATAAGGTCTTAGTAAAGAATTCTTGCTAGAGAGAGGATACAGAAAAGTTTCTAGAAAAGGTTTTTGTCTATATTAAGGTTATTGAAAAGAACCTAGAAAAGTCCCTTTTAAAAAGACAACAAAAACAAGAAAAGTATCTAAAAATGTTTTCTTAAATGAAGCTCCAGTAAAGAATTTTTTTTTTAAATTTTTATTTTATTTTATAATTATAACATTTTTTGACAGTACCTATGCATGGGTAAATTTTTACAACATTATCCCTTGCACTTACTTCTATTCAGATTTTTTCCCTTCTTCCCCCAACCCCCTCCCCCAGATGGCAAGCAGTCTTATATATGTTAAATATATTACAGTATATTCTAGATACAATATATGTGTGTAGAACCGATTTTTTTTTTGCACAGGAAGAATTGGATTCAGAAGGTAAAAATAACAGTTTATACTCATTTCCCATTGTTCCTTTTCTGGATGTAGCTGGTTCTGTCCATCATTAATCAATTGGAATTGGATTAGCTCTTCTCTATGTTGAAGAAATCCACTTGCATCAGAATACATCCTCATACGGTATTGTTGTTGAAGTGTACAGTGATCTTCTGGTTCTGCTCATTTCACTCAGCATCAGTTGATGTAAGTCTCTCCAAGCTTTTTTGTTGTTATTTTTTCTAGGTCATTGAAATAGTTTCTTGGGAGTCTGATTGGTATAGCACTAAATAAATAGATTAGTTTGGGGAGTATTGTCATCTTTATTATATTCACTCAGCCTATCCCAGAGCACTGAATGTCTTTCCAATTATTTAAATCTGAGTTTATTTTTGTGGCAAGTGTTTTCTAATTTTGCTCATATAATTCCTGACTCTCCTTTGGCAGATATATTCCCAAATATTTTATACTATCTACTGTTATTTTGAATGGAATTTCTCTTTGTATCTCTTGCTGTTGGATTGTGTTGGTAATGTATAAAAATCCTGAGGATTTATATGGATTTATTTTGTATCCTGCGACTTTGCTAAAATTCTGAATTATTTCTAATACCTTTTTAGCAGAGTCTTTGGGGTTCTCTAAGTATACCATCATGTCATCTGTGAAAAGTGATAATTTGATTTCTTCATTACCTACTGTAATTCCTTGAATCTCTTTCTTGCCTCTTATTGCCGAGGCTAGAGTTTCTAGTACTATATTGAATAGTATTGGTGATAGTGGGCAACCTTGTTTCACTCCTGATCTTACAGGGAAAGGTTCTAGTTTATCACCATTACATATGATGTTTACTGAAGGTTTTAAATATATGCTCCTTATTATTTTAAGGAATAGTCCATTTATTCCTATACTCTCAAGCGTTTTTAGTAGGAATGGATGTTGGATTTTATCAAATGCCTTTTCTGCATCTATTGAGATGATCATATGGTTTTTTATTAATTTGATTATTAATATGGTCAATTATACTAATAGTTTTTCTAATATTAAACCAGCCCTGCATTCCTGGTATAAATCCCACTTGGTCATAATGTATTATCCTGGGGATGATTTTCTGAAGTCTATTTGCTAATATCTTATTTAAGATTTTAGCATCAATATTCATTAAAGAAATTCGTCTATAGTTTTCTTTCTCAGTTTTCGATCTACCTGGTTTAGGTATCAGTACAATGTCTGTGACATAGAAGGAATTTGGTAAGACTCCTTCAATCCCTATTTTTTCAAATAGTTTACATAGCATTGGAGTTAGTTGTTCTTTAAATGTTTGGTAGAATTCACCTGTAAATCCATCTGGTCCTGGGGATTTTTTCTTAGGAAGTTGGTTAATAGCTTGTTCTGTTTCTTTTTCTGAGATGGGACTATTTAGACTACTTTCTTATTCCTCTGTTAATCTGGGCAAGCTATATTTTTGAAGGTATTCTTCCATTTCATTTAAGTTATCGAATTTATCAGCATAAAGTTGAGCAAAGTAGCTCCTAACTATTGTTCTAATTTCCTCTTCATTAGTGGTGAGTTCACCCTTTTCATTTTCAAGACTATCAATTTGCTTTTTCTCTTTCCTTTTTTTAATCAGGTTTACTAAGGGTTTATCTATTTTGTTGGTTTTTTCATAAAACCAACTCTTAGTTTTATTAATTAATTCAGTAGTTTTTTTACTTTCAGTTTTATTAATCTCACCTTTTATTTTTTGAATTTCAAGTTTTGTGTTTGTCTGGGGGTTTTTAATTTGTTCCTTTTCTAGCAATTTTAGTTTGTAAGCCCAATTCGTTGGCCCTCCCTTTCTCTATTTTATGCAAGTAGGCCTGTAGAGATATAAAACTTCCCCTTATTACTGCTTTGGCTGTATCCCACACATTTTGGTATGATATCTCATTGTTGTCATTTTCTTGGGTGAAGTTATTAATTATGTCTGATTTGCTGTTTTACCCAATCATTCTTTAGTATAAGATTATTTAGTTTCCAATTATTTTTTGGTCTATTTTCCCCTGGCTTTTTATTAAATGTTATTTTGATTGCATTATGGTCTGAAAAGGATGCATTTACTATTTCTGCCTTACTGCATTTGATTTTGAGGTTTTTATGCCCTAGTATATGATCAATTTTTGTATAGGTTCCATGAACTGCTGAGAAGAAAGTATATTCCTTTCTGTCTCCATTTAGCTTTCGCCAAAGATCTATCATATCAAACTTTTCTAGTATGCTATTTACCTCTTTGACTTCTTTCTTATTTATTTTGTGGTTTGATTTATCTAATTCTGAGAGTGCAAGGTTGAGATCTCCCTCTACTATAGTTTTGCTATCTATTTCCTCTTGCAGCTCTCTTAATTTCTCTTTTAAGAATTTAGATGCTGCACCACTTGGTGCATACATGTTTAATATTGATACTGCTTCACTATTGATGCTTCCCTTTAGCAGGATATAATGCCCTTCCTTATCTCTTTTAATTAGATCAATTTTTCTTTTTGCTTGATCTGAGATGAGGATGGCTACTCCTGCTTTTTTGGTTTTGCCTGAAGCATAATAGATTCTGCTCCACCCTTTTACTTTTAGTTTGAATGTCTCATCCTGTTTCAGGTGTGTTTCCTGTAAACAACATATAGTAGGATTCTGACTTCTAATCCAGTCTGCTAACTGCTTCCTCTTTATGAGGCAGTTTGCCCCATTCACATTTATGGTTAGAAGGACTAATTCTATATTGCTTGCCATCCTATTAACCCCTACTTAAGCTTTTCCCCTTTCCTTCCCTTTTACCCTCCTATCCAGTATTAAACTGGTGAACACCACTTGCTTTTCACAGCCCTCCCTTTTTAGGATCCCTCCCCCACCTTAAAGATCCTCCCCTTATTTTACCCCTTTTCCTCGAAATTACTGTATTCCCTTCCCCTTAGCTTACTCCTTCCCTTTCACTTTTCAATGAAGTGGAAGAAGTTTCACCATAAATCGAATATGTCTATTGATACATGCTATGTTCATCTCCCTCCTTTCTTTCTCTCAGATATAATAGGTTACCTTTGCCTCTTCATGAGATGTAGTACCACCACTTTACACTTTTTTATGATATAATCTCCTTTCCACCACTAGTTTCTAAGACAAATTGTACATATGTTGTTTACATATTTTTTGACAGAAATATAGTTCTGAAGATTTCTTTTTACCTTTTTAGAAAACTCTTGAGTTCTGTATTTGAAGATCAAACCTTTTATGTAGGTCTGGTTTTTTCATCAAAAATAGATGGAATTCATTTATTTCGTTAAATGTCCATCTTCTTCCCTGGAAAACAATGCTCATTCTTGCTGGGTAAGTTATTCTTGGCTGCATACCAAGTTCCTTAGCCTTTCGGAATATCATGTTCCAGGCCCTGCATTCTTTTAATGTGGACGCTGCTAGATCCTGGGTTATCCTTATTGTGGATCCTCCATATCTCAATTGTTTTTTTCTAGCAGCTTCCAATATCTTTTCCTTTGTCTGATGGTTCTTGAACTTGGCCACTATATTTCTTGGCGTTTTGATTTTAGGGTCCCTTTCAGTAGGTGATCGATGAATTTTTTCAATGTCTATTTTACCCTCTGTTTCCAAAACGTCTGGGCAGTTCTCTTTGATAATTTCCTCGAAAATGGTGTCCAAGCTCTTTTTTTCCTCCCATTTTTCAGGGAGTCCGATTTTTCTCAAATTGTCTCTCCTGGATCTGTTTTCCAGGTCTGTTGTCTTTCTGGTAAGGTACTTGACAGTCTTTTCAATTGTTTCATTTCTCTGGTTTTGCTTGACTCCCTCTTGGTTTCTCCTTGAGTCATTCATTTCCACTTGTTCCAGTCTAATTTTCAATGATGTATTTTCTTCACTCACTTTTTTTATATCTCTTTGTAATTGTCCAATTGAGTTGTTATCTTCTATGGAATTTTTTTCCATTTTATCCATTTTATTTTTTAGAGAGCTGATTTCTTTTTCCAGCTCAGTAATCCTGTTTTCCTTGGAGTTGTTTACCTTTTCCAACTCACTAATCTTGTTTCTCAATGATTTGATTTCTTTATCCACTCTGTCTTTGAATGCATGGGATGACTTCTCCAGGCTCTCTTGCCAAGCTTCCCTTTCCTTTTCCCATTTCTCTTCCAACTCTCTTGTGAGAGCCTTTTTGATTTCCTCTATGAGGTTCTTTTGTATTGAGGAGCAGCTTATATCCCTCCCAGGGGATACATCTGGGGACAGTCTGTTCCTAGTCTCCTCAGCATTTGAAGTCTGCTCCCTCTCCACACAGAAGCTGTCAATGGTTAGAGCCCTTTTGGATTTTTTGTTCATTTTGTCAGAGCAGGAATCAAAGAAAACAAACTGACAAGAGAAAAAATTGGTCTGTTTTGCAGGGGATGGGGCTGGATGGTATTAATGGGCTTCCTCCACAGACCGGGGGTAGGGCATCAGAGAGCCACTAATAGAACAGCAATGACTGTACTGAGTCTGCACTCTGAGGCTCCGAGAACCCACTGAGTCAGTCCAGGTGGGGGTTGGGGGTGGCCAGGCTCTGAGAGATGCTGGCTTTCTGGGGTTTTAATCTTCACCTCCAGTGTTTACACCCTCTCCACCACTCCTGGCTTGCTGCCAAGACGGAGCATCCACACTGGGGCAAAAGCCCTTTCACAGAAACGGCAGAGATCGTACCCCTGCCCCTCAGGTCTGAGCTGTGTGAGCTGCCTGTCTTGCTCTGGCTGTCTGCCCTCAGTCTGCGCCCAGTATGATAGACCCTCCCCCAAGCAAACACAGACCTTTTCTGGCGACTTTCAAGGATGTCTTCTCTTGGTGATAATTTGTGGATTTCTTTCTGGGTCAAGCATTAAGTCAGAGGCTTGTCATGAATTAAGTTCTGAGAGAAAACGAGGAGCTCAAGCAGCTGTCTGCCTCCATGCCGCCATCTTGATCCCAACATCGAGAAAACTTTCTAGAAAAGATTTTTGTCTGGACAGAATCTAAGAAAAAATATTGTTTCACAAGATATTATCCATACAAAAGTCTAGAAAAGAACGTTTTTTTTTTAGGTTGAGGCTCAAGAAAAGACCCGAGGAAAGAGTTCTTTCTAGAGAGAGTGTCCAGAATAGAATCTAGAAAAATGTTTTCTAGAATGGCGCTCTAGAAAAGAATCTAAAAAACACTTATTTCTAGATAGAAGATCTAGAAAACTACGTTTTCTAAATTGAGGATCTAGACCAGGACTTTGTAAAGAGTTCTTTCTAGAGAGAGGATACAGAAAAGATTCTAGAAAATGTTTTTGTCTATATTAAGTTTTTCGAAAAGAACCTAGAAAAGTCCCTTTTCTAAAGACAAAAGCAAGAAAAGTATCTAAAAATCTTTTCTTGAATGAAGCCCAGTAAGAATTAAAAAAAAAAAAAAAAAACATTATTTCAAGAGAGATGATCCATAAAAGAATCTAGAAAAGAAGGGTTTTTTTTAGATTGAGGCTCAAGAAAAGGACCTAATAAAGCATTCTTTATAGAAAAAAGATGGAGAAAACTTTCTAGAAAAGATTTTTGTCTGGACAGATGTTCTAGAAAATCATCTAGAAAAGACTTGTTTCTAGAGAGAAGAAATAAAAAAGTATCTAGAAAAATATTTTCCAGAATGAGGCTCTAGAAAGGAAGCTAGAAAAATTTGTTTCAAGAGAGATGGATCGTAAAAGAATCTAGAAAAGAAGTTTTTTTTTTTTTTTTTTTTTTTTTGATTGAGGCTCTAGTAAAAGATCTAAGGAAGAATTCTTTCTAGAGAGAGGATGGAGAACACTTTTTGGAAAAAGATTTTTGTGTGGACAAATGTTCTGGAAAATCTTCTAGAAAAGACATGTTTCTAGAGAAAAGAACTAGAAAAGTATCTAGAAAAAATATTTTCTAGAATGAGGCTCTAGAAAAAAATCTTAAAAAGTACGTTTTCTAAATTGAGGTTCTAAAAAAGAATCTAGAAAAAACTCTTTTCTAAAGATAACAACTAGAAAAGTATGTAAAAATATTCTCTTGAATGAAGCTGCAGAAAAGAATCAAAGAAAAAAAAAAACATTGTTTCACAAGATATTATCCATACAAAAGTCTAGAAAAGAACGTTTTTTTAAGGTTGAGGCTCAAGCAACGAATGTAGAAAAGAGTTCTTTCTCCAGAGAATATCCAGAAAAGAATCTAGAAAAATGTTTTCTAGAATGGTGCTCTAGAAAATAATCTAAAAAGACTTGTTTCTAGATAGATCTAGAAAACTACAATTTTTAAGTTGAGGCTCCAGAAAATGATCTAGAAAAGAATTGTGTCTAGAGAGGGGATCTAGAAAAGTTTCCAGAAAAGATGTTTTTCTAGATTGAGGTTTTCGAAAAGAATCTAGAAAAGTCTATTTTCTAAAGATAACAACGAGAAAAGTATCTAAAAAATGTTTTGTTGAATGAGGCTCCAGAAAAGAATCTAACAAAAAATACTTTAATTCAAGAGAGATGATCCATAAAAGAATATAGGAAAGAACGTTGTTTTTTAGGTAGAAAAGAATCTAGATAACAGTTGTTTCTAGAGAGAGGATCCAGAAAAGAATGTTTTCTAGATTGAGGCTCTAGAAAATGATCTCTAAAAGAATTGTTTCCAGAGAGAGGATCTAGAAAATTTTCCAGAAAATATTTTTTTTCTAGATTGAGGTTTTCGAATTTAATCTAGAAAAGTCTTTTTTCTAAAGAGAACAAGAAGAAAGTACCTAAAAATGTTTTCTTGGATGAGAATCCATAAAATAATCTAACAAGAAAAACTTTATTTCAAGAGAGTTGATCCATAAAAGAATCTAGAAAGGAAAAATTTTTTTTTTTTTTAGGTTCAGGCTGTAAAAAAGAATTTAGACAAGAGTTGTTTCTATAGAGAGGATCCAGAAAAGAATAAAAAAAAAGTTTTCTAGAATGGGGCTCTAGTTAAGAATCTAGAAAAGAGTTGCTTCTAGATAGAACATCTAGAAAACTAGGTTGACGCTCTAGAAAAGGATCTGTTAAAGAATTCTTACTAGAGAGAGGATGCAGAAAAGTTTCTAGAAAAGATTTTTGTCTAGATTAAGGTTTTCGAAAAAAACCTACAAAAGTCTCTTTTCTAAAAACACCAACAAGAAAAGTGTCTAAAAATGTTTTATTGAATGAGGCTCCAGAAAAGAATCTAAGAAAAAAAAAAAAAAAAAAAAAACAATGTTTCAGAAAATATGATCCATAAAAGAATCTACAAAAGACTATTTTTTTGAATTGAGGCTCATGAAAAAAATCTAGAAAAAAGTTGTTTCTAGAGTGAGGATCCAGAAAAGAATCTAGAAAAATGTTTTCTAGAATGGGGCTCTTGAAAGGAATCTAGAAAATACTTGATTCTAGACAGACATTTTAGAAAACTATGTTTTCAAAGTTGAGGCTCTAGAAAAGGATCTGGGAAAGAATTCTTTCTAGATAGAGAATGCAGAAAAGTTTGTAGAAAAGATTTTTGTCTAGATGGAGGTTCTAGAAATCATCTAGAAAAGACTTGTTTCTAGAGAGAATAACTAGAAAAGTATCTAGAAAAATATTTTCTAGAGTGAGGCTCTAGAAAGAATCGACAAAACTGTGTTTCAAGAGAGATGATCCATAAAAGAATCAAGAAAAGTAGGATTTCTAGATTGATGCTCTTGAAGAGAATCTAGAAAATAGTTGTTTCCAGAGAGAGGTCCAAGAAAAGACTGTTTTCTCCATTGAGGCTCTAGAAAATGATCTAGAAAAGAATTGTGTCTAGAGATGGGATCTAGATACATTTTGAGAAAAGATATTTTTCTAGATTGAGGTTTTCGGAAAGAACCTAGAAAAGTCTCTTTTCTAAAGACAACAACAAGAAAACTATCTAAAAAATGTTTTCTTGAATGAGGATCCAGAAAAGAATCTAACAAAAAATACTTTATTTCAAGAGAGAGGATCCATAAAAGAATCTAGAAAAGAACGTTTTTTTTTTTTTTTTCTTTTAGGTTGAGGCTGTAGAAAACAATCTAGAAAAGAGTTATTTCTAGAGAGAGGATCAAGAAAATAATGTTGTCTAGATTGAGGCTCTAGAAAATTATCTCTAAAAGAATTGTTTCCAGAGGGAGGATCTAGAAAAGTTTCCAGAAAAGATATTTTTCTAGATTGAGGTTTTCCAAATGAATCTAGAAAAGTCTCTTTTCTAAAGAGAACAAGAAGGAGAGTACCTAAAATATTTTCTTGGATCAGAATCCATAAAATAATCTAACAAAAAAAAAAACTTTATTTTAAGAGAGTTGATCCAGAAAAGAATCTAGAAAACAACGTTTTTTTTTTGTTTGTTTGTTTTGTTTTGTTTTTTTTTTTTTTTTTTTAATTTATTTTTTTTTTTTTAGGTTGAGGCTGTGGAAAAGAATCTAGAAAAGAGTTGTTTCTAGAGAGAGGATCCAGAAAAGAATCTAGAAAATGTTTTCTATAATGGGGCTCCAGTTAAGAATCTAGAAAAAAGTTGTTTCTATGTTTTCTGGGTTGAGGCTCTAGACAAGCATCTCTTAAAGAATTCTTACTAGAGAGAGGATGCAGAAATGTTTCTTGAAACCGTTTTTGTCTAGATTGAAGTTCTAGAAAATCATGTAGAAAAGAATTGTTTTTAGAGAGAAGAAATAGAAAAGAATCAAGAAAATATTTTCCAGAATGAGGCTCTAGAAAAGAATCTATAAAAACTTTCTTTCAAGAGAGGTGGTATGTAAAAGAATCCGGAAAAGTCTCTTTTCTAAAGAGAACAACAAGAAAAGTATCTAAAAATGTTTTCTTGAATGAGGCTCCAGAAAAGAATCCAAAAAAAAAAAAAAAAAACTTTATTACAAGAGAGATGATCCTTAAAGAATCTAGAAAAGAATTTTTTTTTTTTTTTTTTTTTTTTTTTTTTTTTTTTTAGATTGAGGCTCTAGTAAAAGATCTAAGGAAGAATTCTTTCTAGAGAGAGGATGGAGAACACTTTTTGGAAAAGATTTTTGTGTGGACAAATGTTCTGGAAAATCTTCTAGAAAAGACATGTTTCTAGAGAAAAGAACTAGAAAAGTATCTAGAAAAATATTTTCTAGAATGAGGCTTTAGAAAAAAATCTTAAAAAGTGCATTTTCTAGATTGAGGTTCTAAAAAAGAATCTAGAAAAAACTCTTTTCTAAAGATAACAACTAGAAAAGTATGTAAAAATATTCTCTTGAATGAAGCTGCAGAAAAGAATCAAAGAAAAAAAAAACATTGTTTCACAAGATATTATCCATACAAAAGTCTAGAAAAGAACGTTTTTTTAAGATTGAGGCTCAAGCAACGAATGTAGAAAAGAGTTCTTTCTCCAGAGAATATCCAGAAAAGAATCTAGAAAAATGTTTTCTAGAATGGTGCTCTAGAAAATAATCTAAAAAGACTTGTTTCTAGATAGATCTAGAAAACTACAATTTTTAAGTTGAGGCTCCAGAAAATGATCTAGAAAAGAATTGTGTCTAGAGAGGGGATCTAGAAAAGTTTCCAGAAAAGATGTTTTTCTAGATTGAGGTTTTCGAAAAGAATCTAGAAAAGTCTATTTTCTAAAGACAACAACGAGAAAAGTATCTAAAAAATGTTTTGTTGAATGAGGCTCCAGAAAAGAATCTAACAAAAAATACTTTAATTCAAGAGAGATGATCCATAAAAGAATATAGGAAAGAACATTGTTTTTTAGGTAGAAAAGAATCTAGATAACAGTTGTTTCTAGAGAGAGGATCCAGAAAAGAATGTTTTCTAGATTGAGGCTCTAGAAAATGATCTCTAAAAGAATTGTTTCCAGAGAGAGGATCTAGAAAATTTTCCAGAAAATATTTTTTTTCTAGATTGAGGTTTTCGAATTTAATCTAGAAAAGTCTCTTTTCTAAAGAGAACAAGAAGAAAGTACCTAAAAATGTTTTCTTGGATGAGAATCCATAAAATAATCTAACAAGAAAAACTTTATTTCAAGAGAGTTGATCCATAAAAGAATCTAGAAAGGAAAATTTTTTTTTTTTTAAGGTTCAGGCTGTAAAAAAGAATTTAGACAAGAGTTGTTTCTATAGAGAGGATCCAGAAAAGAATAAAAAAAAAGTTTTCTAGAATGGGGCTCTAGTTAAGAATCTAGAAAAGAGTTGCTTCTAGATAGAACATCTAGAAAACTAGGTTGACGCTCTAGAAAAGGATCTGTTAAAGAATTCTTACTAGAGAGAGGATGCAGAAAAGTTTCTAGAAAAGATTTTTGTCTAGATTAAGGTTTTCGAAAAAAACCTACAAAAGTCTCTTTTCTAAAAACACCAACAAGAAAAGTGTCTAAAAATGTTTTATTGAATGAGGCTCCAGAAAAGAATCTAAGAAAAAAAAAAAAACAAACCTAAAACCAAAACAAAACAAATCAAAACAAAAAACAATGTTTCAGAAGATATGATCCATAAAAGAATCTACAAAAGACGGTTTTTTTTAGATTGAGGCTCTAGAAAAAAATCAAGAAAAAAGTTGTTTCTAGAGTGAGGATCCAGAAAAGAATCTAGAATATGTTTTCTAGAATGGGGCTCTTGAAAGGAATCTAGAAAAGACTTGATTCTAGACAGACAATCTAGAAAACTATGTTTTCCAAGTTGCAGCTCTAGAAAAGGATCTGGTAAACAATTCTTTCGAGATAGAGGATGCAGAAAAGTTTGTAGAAAAGATTTTTGTCTAGATTGAGGTTCTAGAAAACCATCTAGAAAAAATCTTGTTTCTAGAAAGAATAACTAGAAAAGTACCTAGACAAATATTTTCTAGAGAGAGGCTCTAGAAACAATCAACAAAAATCTCTCCAGAGAGATCATCCATAAAAGAATCAAGAAAAGTAGGATTTGTAGATTGAGGCCCTAGAAGAGAATCTAGAAAATAGTTGTTGCCAGAGAGAGGTTCAAGAAAAGACTGTGTTCTCCATTGAGGCTCTAGAAAATGATCTAGAAAAGAATTGTGTCTAGAGATGGGATCTAGATATATTTTGAGAAAAGATATTTTCTAAATTGAGGTTTTCGAAAAGAACCTAGAAAAGTCTCTTTTCTAAAGACAACAACAAGAAAACTATCTAAAAAATTTATTCTTGAATGAGGCTTCAGAAAAGAATCTAACAAAAAATACTTTATTTCAGGAGAGATGATCCACAAAAGAATCTGGAAAAGAACGTTTTATTTTTTTAGGTTGAGGCTTTAGAAAAGAATCTAGAAAAGAGTTGTTTCTAGAGAGAGGATCCAGAAAAGAATGTTTTCTAGATTGAAGCTCTAGAAAATTATCTCTAAAAGAATTGTTTCCAGAGAGAGGATCTAGTAAATATTCCAGAAAAGATTTCTTTTTTCTAGATTGAAGTTTTCGAAATGAATCTAGAAAAGTCTATTTTCTAAAGAGAACAAGAAGAAAAGTACCTAAAAATATTTTCTTGGATGAGAATCCATAAAATAATCTAACAAGAAAAACTTTATTTCAAGAGATTTGATCCATAAAAGAATCTAGAAAAGAATGTTTTTTTTTTTTTTTTTTTTTTTTTTTTTTTTTTTTTTTTAGGTTGAGGCTGTAGAAAAGAATCTAGACAAGAGTTGTTTCTAGAGAGAGGATCCAGAAAAGAATCAAAAAGATGTTTTCTGAAATTGGCTCTAGTTAAGAATCTAGAAAAGAGTTGTTTCTAGATAGAACATCTAGACAACTAGGTTGAGGGTCTAGAAAAGGATCACTAAAAGAATTCTTACTAGAGAGAGGATGCAGAAAAGTTTCCAGAAAAGATTTTTGTCTAGATTAAGGTTTTTGAAAAGAACCTACAAAAGTCTCTTTTCTAAAGACACCAACAAGAAAAGTGTCTTAAAATGTTTTGTTGAATGAGGCTCCAGAAAAGAATCTAAGAAAAAAAAAAAAAAAAAAAAAACAATGTTTCAGAAAATATGATCCATAAAAGAATCTACAAAAGACTATTTTTTTAGATTGAGGCTCATGAAAAAAATCTAGAAAAAAGTTGTTTCTAGAGTGAGGATCCAGAAAAGAATCTAGAAAAATGTTTTCTAGAATGGGGCTCTTGAAAGGAATCTAGAAAATACTTGATTCTAGACAGACATTTTAGAAAACTATGTTTTCGAAGTTGAGGCTCTAGAAAAGGATCTGATAAAGAATTCTTTCTAGATAGAGAATGCAGAAAAGTTTGTAGAAAAGATTTTTGTCTAGATGGAGGTTCTAGAAATCATCTAGAAAAGACTTGTTTCTAGAGAGAATAACTAGAAAAGTATCTAGAAAAATATTTTCTACAGTGAGGCTCTAGAAAACAATCGAGAAAAACTGTGTTTCAAGAGAGATGATCCATAAAAGAATCAAGAAAAGTAGGATTTCTAGATTGATGCTCTTGAAGAGAATCTAGAAAATAGTTGTTTCCAGAGAGAGGTCCAAGAAAAGACTGTTTTCTCCATTGAGGCTCTAGAAAATGATCTAGAAAAGAATTGTGTCTAGAGATGGGATCTAGATACATTTTGAGAAAAGATATTTTCTAGATTGAGGTTTTCGGAAAGAACCTAGAAAAGTCTCTTTTCTAAAGACAACAACAAGAAAACTATCTAAAAAATGTTTTCTTGAATGAGGCTCCAGAAAAGAATCTAACAAAAAATACTTTAATTCAAGAGAGATGATCCATAAAAGAATATAGGAAAGAACGTTGTTTTTTAGGTAGAAAAGAATCTAGATAACAGTTGTTTCTAGAGAGAGGATCCAGAAAAGAATGTTTTCTAGATTGAGGCTCTAGAAAATGATCTCTAAAAGAATTGTTTCCAGAGAGAGGATCTAGAAAATTTTCCAGAAAAGATTTTTTTTTCTAGATTGAGGTTTTCGAATTTAATCTAGAAAAGTCTCTTTTCTAAAGAGAACAAGAAGAAAGTACCTAAAAATGTTTTCTTGGATGAGAATCCATAAAATAATCTAACAAGAAAAACTTTATTTCAAGAGAGTTGATCCATAAAAGAATCTAGAAAGGAAAAATTTTTTTTTTTTTTTTTTTTTTTAGGTTCAGGCTGTAAAAAAGAATTTAGACAAGAGTTGTTTCTATAGAGAGGATCCAGAAAAGAATAAAAAAAAGTTTTCTAGAATGGGGCTCTAGTTAAGAATCTAGAAAAGAGTTGCTTCTAGATAGAACATCTAGACAACTAGGTTGAGGGTCTAGAAAAGGATCACTAAAAGAATTCTTACTAGAGAGAGGATGCAGAAAAGTTTATAGAAAAGATTTTTGTCTAGATTAAGGTTTTTGAAAAGAACCTACAAAAGTCTCTTTTCTAAAAACACCAACAAGAAAAGTGTCTTAAAATGTTTTGTTGAATGAGGCTCCAGAAAAGAATCTAAGAAAAAAAAAAAAAAAAAACAAAAAAAAAAACAATGTTTCAGAAAATATGATCCATAAAAGAATCTACAAAAGACTATTTTTTTAGATTGAGGCTCATGAAAAAAATCTAGAAAAAAGTTGTTTCTAGAGTGAGGATCCAGAAAAGAATCTAGAAAAATGTTTTCTAGAATGGGGATCTTGAAAGGAATCTAGAAAATACTTGATTCTAGACAGACATTTTAGAAAACTATGTTTTCGAAGTTGAGGCTCTAGAAAAGGATCTGGGAAAGAATTCTTTCTAGATAGAGAATGCAGAAAAGTTTGTAGAAAAGAATTTTGTGTAGATGGAGGTTCTAGAAATCATCTAGAAAAGACTTCTTTCTAGAGAGAATAACTAGAAAAGTATCTAGAAAAATATTTTCTACAGTGAGGCTCTAGAAAACAATCGAGAAAAACTGTGTTTCAAGAGAGATGATCCATAAAAGAATCAAGAAAAGTAGGATTTCTAGAATGAGGCCCTAGAAGAGAATCTAAAAAATAGTTCTTTCTAGAGAGAGGTTCAAAAAAAGACTGTTTTCTCCATTGCGACTCTAGAAAATGATCTAGAAAAGAATTGTGTCTAGAGATGGGATCTAGATACATTTTATGAAAAGATATTTTTCTAGATTGAGGTTTTCAAAATGAATCTAGAAAAGTCTCTTTTCTAAAGAGAAAAAGAAGAAAAGTACCTAAAATGTTTTCTTGGATGAGAATCCATAAAACCTTTATTTAAAGAGAGTTTATCCATAAAAGACTCTAAAAAAGAACTTTTTTTTTTTTTTTTTTTTTTTTTTTTTAGGTTGAAGCTGTAGAAAAGAATCTAGAAAAGAGTTATTTCTAGATTGAAGATCCAGAAAAGAATCAAAAAAATGTTTTCTAGAATGGGGCTCTAGTGAAGAATCTTGAAAAGAGTTGTTTCTAGATAGAACATCTAGAAAACTATGTTTTCCGGCTTGACGCTCTAGAAAAGGATTTGGTAAAGAATTCTTTCTGGATAGAGGATGCAGAAAAGTTTCTGGAAAAGATTTTTGCCTAGATAAAGGTTTTCAAAAAGAACCTAGAAAAGTCTCTTTTCTAAAGACAACAACAAAAAAAGTATCTAAAAAATATTTTCTTGAATATAACTCCAGAAAAAAAAAATGTTTCAGAAGATATGATCCATAAAAGAATCTACAAAAGACTGTTTTTTAGATTGAGGCTCTAGAAAATATTCTAGAAAAGAGTTGTTTCTAGAAAGAGGATAGAGAAAAGAATCTAGAAAATGGTTTGTAGAATGGGGCTCTTGAAACGAATCTAGAAAAGACTTGTTTCTACACAGACGATCTAGAAAACTATGTTTTGTAAGTTGAGGCTCTAGAAAGGGATCTTATAAAGAATTCTTTCTAGATAGAGGATGCAGAAAAGTTTGTAGAAAATATTTTTGTCTAGATTGAGGTTCTAGAAAATCATCTAGAAAAGACTTGTTTCTAGAGAGAATAACTAGAAAAGTATCTAGACAAATATTTTCTAAATTGAGGCTCTAGAAAAGAATCGACAAAAACTGTGTTTCAAGAGAGATGATCCATAAAAAAATCGAGAAAAGTAGGATTTCTACATTGAGGCTATAGAAGAGAATCTAGAAAATAGTTGTTTCCAGAGAGAGATTCAAGAAAAGAATGTTTTCTCCATTGAGGCTGTAAAAAATGATCTCTAAATGAAATATTTCCAGAGAGAGGATTTAGAAAAGTTTCCAGAAAAGGTTTTTTTTCTAGATTGAGGTTTTCAGAAAGAACCTAGAAAAGTCTCTTTTCTAAAGACAACAATAAGAAAAGTATCTAAAAAATGTTTTCTTGAATGAGGCTCCAGAAATGAATCAAAAAAAAAAAAAAAACAACCACAATGTTTCAGAAGATATGATCCATAAAAGAATCTACAAAAGACTGTTTTTTTTAGATTGAGGCTCTAGAAAAGAATCGAGAAAATGGTTGTTTTTTTGAGAGAGAGGATCCAGAAAAGAATCTAGAAAATGGTTTCTAGAATGGGGCTCTTGAAAGGAATCTAGAAAAGAGTTGTTTCTAGATAGAACATCTAGAAATCAATGTTTTCTAAGTTGAGGCTCTAGAAAGGGATCTTGTAAAGAATTCTTTCTAGATAGAGGATGCAGAAAAGTTTGTAGAAAATATTTTTGTTTAGATTATGGTTCTATACAATCATCTAGAAAAGACTTGTTTCTAGAGAGAATAACTAGAAATGTATCTAGACAAATATTTTCTAGATTGAGGCTCTACAAAAGAATCGACAAAAATTGTGTTTCAAGAGAGATGATTCATAAAAAAATCAAGACAAGTAGGCTTTCTAGATTGAGGCTCAAGAAGAGCATCTAGAAAATAGTTGTTTCCAGAGAGAGATTCAAGAAAAGAATGTTTTCTCCATTGAGGCTCTAAAAGGTATCTCAAAAGGAATTATTTCCAGAGAGAGGATGTAGAAAAGTTTCCAGAAAAGTTTTTTTTTCCTAGATTGAGGTTTTCGGAAAGAACCTAGAAAAGTCTTTTTTCTAAAGACAACAAAAGGAAAAGTATCTAAAAATGTTTTCTTGAATAAGGCTCCAGAAAATAATCTCACAAAAAAACTTTATTTCAAGAGAGTTGATCTATAAAAGAATCTAAAAAAGAACTTTTTTTTGTTTGTTTGTTTTTTAGGTTGAGGCTGTAGAAAAGAATCTAGAAAAAAGTTGTTTCTAGAGAGAGAATCCAGAAAAGAATATAGAAAATGTTTTCTAGAATGGGGCTCTTGAAAGGAATCTAGAAAAGACTTGTTTCTACACAGACGATCTAGAAAACTATTTTTTCTAAGTTGAGGCTTTAGAAAGGGATCTGGTAAAGAATTCTTTCTAAATAGAGAATGCAGAAAAGTTTGTAGAAAAGATTTTTGTCTAGATTGATGATTCTAGAAAATCATCTAGAAAAGACTTGTTTCTAGAGAGAATAACTAGAAAAGTGTCTAGACAAAGGTTTTCTAGTGTGAGGCTCTAGAAAAGAATTGACAAAAACTGTGTTTCAAGGGAGATGATCCATAAAAGAATCAAGAAAGGTAGGATTTCTACATTGAGGCTATAGAAGGGAATCTAGAAAATAGTTGTTTCCAGAGAGAGATTCAAGAAAAGAATGTTTTCTCCATTGAGGCTGTAAAAAATGATCTCTAAATGAAATATTTCTAGAGAGAGTATTTAGAAAAGTTTCCAGAAAATGTTTTTTTTCTAGATTGAGGTTTTCAGAAAGAACCTAGAAAAGTCTCTTTTCTAAAGACAACAATAAGAAAAGTATCTAAAAAATGTTTTCTTGAATGAGACTCCAGAAATGAATCTAAAAAAAAAAAAATGTTTCAGATGATATGATCCATAAAAGAATCTAAAAAAAGAGTTTTTTTCTTTTTGGATTGTGGCTAATAGAAAAGAATCTGGAAAAGTGTTGTTTCTAGAGAGAGAATCCAGAAAAGAATCTAGAAAATGTTTTCTAGAATGCGTCTCTTGAAAGGAATCTAGAAAAGACTTGTTTCTACAGAGACGATCTAGAAAACTATGTTTTCTAAGTTGAGGCTTTAGAAAGGGATCTGGTAAAGAATTCTTTCTAAATAGAGAATGCAGAAAAGTTTGTAGAAAAGATTTTTGTCTAGATTGAGATTCTAGAAAATCATCTAGAAATACTTATTTCTAGAGAGAATAACTTGAAAAGTATCTAGACAAATGTTTTTTAGTGTGAGGCTCTAGAAAAGAATTGACAAAAACTGTGTTTCAAGGGAGATGATCCCTAAAAGAATCAAGAAAAGTAGGCTTTCTAGATTGAAGCTCCAGAAAAGAATCTAGAAAATAGTTGTTTCCAGAGAGAGAGATTTAAGAAAAGAATGTTTTCTTCATTGAGGCTGTAAAAATGATCTCTAAATGAATTCTTTCCAGAGAGAGGATCTAGAAAAGTTTCCAGAAAAGTTTTTTTTGTCTAGATTGAGGTTTTCGGAAGAACCTAGAAAAGTCTCTTTTCTAAAGACAACAACAAGAAAAGTATCTAAAAAATGTTTTCTTGAATGAGACTCCAGAAATGAATCAAAAAAAAAAAAAAAAACCACAATGTTTCAGAAGATATGATCCATAAAAGAATCTACAAAAGACTGTTTTTTTTAGATTGAGGCTCTAGAAAAGTAACGAGTAAACGGTTGTTTTTTTTGAGAGAGAGGATCCAGAAAAGAATCTAGAAAATGATTTCTAGAATGGGGCTCTTGAAAGGAATCTAGAAAAGACTTGTTTCTACACAGACGATCTAGAAAACTATGTTTTCTATGTTGAGGCTCTAGAATTGGATCTGGTAAAGAATTCTTTCTAGATAGAGGATACAGAAAAGTTTGTAGAAAATATTTTTGTATAGATTGTGGTTCTAGAAAATCATCTAGAAAAGACTTGTTTCTAGAGAGAATAACTAGAAAAATATCTAGACAAATGTTTTCTAGAATGAGGCTCTAGCAAAGAATCAAAAAAAACTATATTTCAAGAGACATGATTCGTAAAAGAATCCAGAAAAGTAGGATTTCTAGATTGAGGCTCTAGAAGAGAATCTAAAAAATAGTTCTTTCTAGAGAGAGGTTCAAGAAAAGACTGTTTTCTCCATTGCGGCTCTAGAAAATGATCTAGAAAAGAATTGTGTCTAGAGATGGGATCTAGATACATTTTATGAAAAGATATTTTTCTAGATTGAGGTTTTCAAAATGAATCTAGAAAAGTCTCTTTTCTAAAGAGAATAAGAAGAAAAGTACCTAAAAATGTTTTCTTGGATGAGAATCCATAAAATAATCTAACAAAAAAAAACCTTTATTTAAAGAGAGTTTATCCATAAAAGACTCTAAAAAAGAACGTTTGTTTTTTGTTTTTTTTTTTAGGTTGAAGCTGTAGAAAAGAATCTAGAAAAGAGTTGTTTCTAGATTGAGGATCCAGAAAAGAATCAAAAAAATGTTTTCTAGAATGGGGCTCTAGTGAAGAATCTAGAAAAGATTTGTTTCTAGATAGAACATCTAGAAAACTATGTTTTCTGGGTTGACGCTCTAGAAAAGGATTTGGTAAAGAATTCTTTCTGGATAGAGGATGCAGAAAAGTTTCTGGAAAAGATTTTTGCCTAGATTAAGGTTTTCGAAAAGAACCTAGAAAAGTCTCTTTTCTAAAGACAACAACAAAAAAAGTATCTAAAAAATATTTTCTTGAATTTAACTCCAGAAAAAAAAAATGTTTCAGAAGATATAATCCATAAAAGAATCTACAAAAGACTGTTTTTTAGATTGAGGCTCTAGAAAATATTCTAGAAAAGAGTTGTTTCTAGAAAGAGGATAGAGAAAAGAATCTAGAAAATGGTTTGTAGAATGGGGCTCTTGAAACGAATCTAGAAAAGACTTGTTTCTACACAGACAATCTAGAAAACTATGTTTTGTAAGTTGAGGCTCTAGAAAGGGATCTTGTAAAGAATTCTTTCTAGATAGAGGATGCAGAAAAGTTTGTAGAAAATATTTTTGTCTAGATTGAGGTTCTAGAAAATCATCTAGAAAAGACTTGTTTCTAGAGAGAATAACTAGAAAAGTATCTAGACAAATATTTTCTAGATTGAGGCTCTAGAAAAGAATCGACAAAAACTGTGTTTCAAGAGAGATGATCCATAAAAGAATCAAGAAAGGTAGGATTTCTACATTGAGGCTATAGAAGAGAATCTAGAAAATAGTTGTTTCCAGAGAGAGATTCAAGAAAAGAATGTTTTCTCCATTGTGGCTGTAAAAAATGATCTCTAAATGAAATATTTCCAGAGAGAGGATTTAGAAAAGTTTCCAGAAAAGGTTTTTTTTTCTAGATTGAGGTTTTCAGAAAGAACCTAGAAAAGTCTCTTTTCTAAAGACAACAACAAGAAAAGTATCTAAAAAATATTTTCTTGAATGAGACTCCAGAAATGAATCTAAAAAAAAAAAAAAAAAAAAAAAAAAAAAAAAAAAAAAAAAAAAAAAAAACAAAGTTTCAGATGATATGATCCATAAAAGAATCTCAAAAAATAGTTTTGTTTTTTTTTTTTTTTTTTTTGGGTTGTGGCTATAGAAAAGAATCTGGAAAAGTGTTGTTTCTAAGGAGAGAATCCAGAAAAGAATCTAGAAAATATTTTCTAGAATGGGTCTCTTGAAAGGAATCTAGAAAAGACTTGTTTCTAGACAGACGATCTAGAAATCTATGTTTTCTAAGTTGAGGCTCTAGAAAGGGATCTTGTAAAGAATTCTTTCTAGATAGAGAATGCAGAAAAGTTTGTAGAAAATATTTTTGTCTAGATTATGGTTCTAGAAAATCATCTAGAAAAGACTTGTTTCTAGAGAGAATAACTAGAAAATTATCTAGACAAATATTTTCTAGATTGAGGCTCTAGAAAAGAATCGACAAAAACTGTGTTTCAAGAGAGATGATTCATAAAACAATCAAGAAAAGTAGGCTTTCTAGATTGAGGCTCCAGAAGAGAATTTAGAAAATAGCTGTTTTCAGAGAGAGATTCAAGAAAAGAATGTTTTCTCAATTGAGGCTCTAAAAATGATCTCAAAATGAATTATTTGCAGAGAGAGGATCTAGAAAAGTTTCCAGAAAAGGTTTTTTTTCCTAGATTGAGCTTTTCGGAAAGAACCTAGAAAAGTCTCTTTTCTAAAGACAACAAAAGGAAAAGTATCTAAATATGTTTTCTTGAATGAGGCTCCAGAAAACAATCTCACAAAAAAACTTTATTTCAAGGGAATTGATCTATAAAAGAATCTAAAAAAGAACGTTTTTTTTGTTGTTGTTGTTGTTTTTGTTGTTTTTTAGGTTGAGGCTGTAGAAAAGAATCTAGAAAAGAGTTGTTTCTAGAGAGAGAATCCAGAAAAGAATCTAGAAAATGTTTTCTAGAATGCCTCTCTTGAAAGGAATCTAGAAAAGACTTGTTTCTACAGAGACGATCTAGAAAACTATGTTTTCTAAGTTGAGGCTTTAGAAAGAGATCTGGTAAAGAATTCTTTCTAAATAGAGAATGCAGAAAAGTTTGTAGAAAAGATTTTTGTCTAGATTGAGATTCTAGAAAATCATCTAGAAATACTTATTTCTAGAGAGAATAACTTGAAAAGTATCTAGACAAATGTTTTTTAGTGTGAGGCTCTAGAAAAGAATTGACAAAAACTGTGTTTCAAGGGAGATGATCCCTAAAAGAATCAAGAAAAGTAGGCTTTCTAGATTGAGGCTCCAGAAAAGAATCTAGAAAATAGTTGTTTCCAGAGAGAGAGATTTAAGAAAAGAATGTTTTCTTCATTGAGGCTGTAAAAAATGATCTCTAAATGAATTCTTTCCAGAGAGAGGATCTAGAAAAGTTTCCAGAAAAGTTTTTTTTGTCTAGATTGAGGTTTTCGGAAGAACCTAGAAAAGTCTCTTTTCTAAAGACAACAACAAGAAAAGTATCTAAAAAATGTTTTCTTGAATGAGACTCCAGAAATGAATCAAAAAAAAAAAAAAAACACACAATGTTTCAGAAGATATGATCCATAAAAGAATCTACAAAAGACTGTTTTTTTTAGATTGAGGCTCTAGAAAAGTATCGAGTAAACGGTTGTTTATTTTTTAAGAGAGAGGATCCAGAAAAGAATCTAGAAAATTGTATCTAGAATGGGGCTCTTGAAAGGAATCTAGAAAAGACTTGTTTCTACACAGACGATCTAGAAAACTATGTTTTCTATGTTGAGGCTCTAGAATTGGATCTGGTAAAGAATTCTTTCTAGATAGAGGATACAAGAAAAGTTTGTAGAAAATATTTTTGTATAGATTGTGGTTCTAGAAAATCATCTAGAAAAGACTTGTTTCTAGAGAGATTAACTAGAAAAATATCTAGACAAATGTTTTCTAGAATGAGGCTCTAGCAAAGAATAAAAAAAAACTGTATTTCAAGAGAGATGATCCATAAAAGAATCAAGAAAAGTAGGATTTCTAGATTGAGGTTCTAGAAGAGAATCTAAAAAAATAGTTCTTTCTAGAGAGAGGTTCAAGAAAACACTGTTTTCTCCATTGCAGCTCTAGAAAATGATCTAGAAAAGAATTGTGTCTAGAGATGGGATCTAGATACATTTTATGAAAAGTTATTTTTCTAGATTTAGGTTTTCAAAATGAATCTAGAAAAGTCTCTTTTCTAAAGAGAATAAGAAGAAAAGTACCTAAAAATATTTTCTTGGATGAGAATCCATAAAATAATCTAACAAAAAAAACCTTTATTTAAAGAGAGTTTATCCATAAAAGACTCTAAAAAAGAACGTTTTTTTTTGTTTTTTTTTTTTTTGGTTGAAGCTGTAGAAAAGAATCTAGAAAAGAGTTGTTTCTAGATTGAGGATCCAGAAAAGAATCAAAAAAAATGTTTTCTAGAATGGGGCTCTAGTAAAGAATCTAGAAAAGGGTTGTTTCTAGATAGAACATCTAGAAAACTATGTTTTCTGAGTTGACGCTCTAGAAAAGGATTTGGTAAAGAATTCTTTCTGGATAGAGGATGATGAAAAGTTTCTGGAAAAGATTTTTGCCTAGATTAAGGTTTTCAAAAAGAACCTAGAAAAGTCTCTTTTCTAAAGACAACAACAAAAAAAGTATCTAAAAATATTTTCTTGAATTTAACTCCAGAAAAAAAAAATGTTTCAGAAGATATAATCCATAAAAGAATCTACAAAAGACTGTTTTTTAGATTGAGGCTCTAGAAAATATTCTAGAAAAGAGATGTTTCTAGAAAGAGGATAGAGAAAAGAATCTAGAAAATAGTTTGTAGAATGGGGCTCTTGAAACGAATCTAGAAAAGACTTGTTTCTACACAGACGATCTAGAAAACTATGTTTTGTAAGTTGAGGCTCTAGAAAGGGATCTTGTAAAGAATTCCTTCTATATAGAGGATGCAGAAAAGTTTGTAGAAAATATTTTTGTCTAGATTGAGGTTCTAGAAAATGATCTAGAAAAGACTTGTTTCTAGAGAGAATAACTAGAAAAATATCTAGACAAATATTTTCTAGATTGAGGCTCTAGAAAAGAATCAACAAAAACTGTGTTTCAAGAGAGATGATCCATAAAAGAATCAAGAAAAGTAGGATTTCTACATTGAGGCTATAGAAGAGAATCTAGAAAATAGTTGTTTCCAGAGAGAGATACAAGAAAAGAATGTTTTCTCCATTGAGGCTGTAAAAAATGATCTCTAAATGAAATATTTCCAGAGAGAGGATTTAGAAAATTTTCTAGAAAAGGTTTTTTTCTAGATTGAGGTTTTCAGAAAGAACCTAGAAAAGTCTGTTTTCTAAAGACAACAACAAGAAAAGTATCTAAAAAATGTTTTCTTGAATGAGACTCCAGAAATGAATCAAAAAAAAAAAAACACAATGTTTCAGAAGATATGATCCATAAAAGAATCTAAAAAAAACAGGTTTTTTTGGGTTGTGGCTATAGAAAAGAATCTGGAAAAGTGTTGTCTCTAAGGAGAGGATCCAGAAAAGAATCTAGAAAATATTTTCTAGAATGGGTCTCTTGAAAGGAATCTAGAAAAGACTTGTTTCTAGACAGACGATCTAGAAATCTATGTTTTCTAAGTTGAGGCTCTAGAAAGGGATCTTGTAAAGAATTCTTTCTAGATAGAGAATGCAGAAAAGTTTGTAGAAAATATTTTTGTCTAGATTATGGTTCTAGAAAATCATCTAGAAAAGACTTGTTTCTAGAGAGAATAACTAGAAAATTATCTAGACAAATATTTTCTAGATTGAGGCTCTAGAAAAGAATCGACAAAAACTGTGTTTCAAGAGAGATGATTCATAAAACAATCAAGAAAAGTAGGCTTTCTAGATTGAGGCTCCAGAAGAGAATCTAGAAAATAGCTGTTTTCAGAGAGAGATTCAAGAAAAGAATGTTTTCTCCATTGAGGCTCTAAAAATGATCTCAAAATGAATTATTTGCAGAGAGAGGATCTAGAAAAGTTTCCAGAAAAGGTTTTTTTTTTCCTAGATTGAGCTTTTCGGAAAGAACATAGAAAAGTCTCTTTTCTAAAGACAACAAAAGGAAAAGTATCTAAATATGTTTTCTTGAATGAGGCTCCAGAAAACAATCTCACAAAAAAACTTTATTTCAAGGGAATTGATCTATAAAAGAATCTAAAAAAGAACGTTTTTTTTGTTGTTGTTGTTTTTGTTGTTTTTAGGTTGAGGCTGTAGAAGAGAATATAGAAAAGAGTTGTTTCTAGAGAGAGAATCCAGAAAAGAATCTAGAAAATGTTTTCTAGAATGCGTCTCTTGAAAGGAATCTAGAAAAGACTTGTTTCTACAGATACGATCTAGAAAACTATGTTTTCTAAGTTGAGGCTTTAGAAAGGGATCTGGTAAAGAATTCTTTCTAAATAGAGAATGCAGAAAAGTTTGTAGAAAAGATTTTTGTCTAGATTGAGATTCTAGAAAATCATCTAGAAATACTTATTTCTAGAGAGAATAACTTGAAAAGTATCTAGACAAATGTTTTTTAGTGTGAGGCTCTAGAAAAGAATTGACAAAAACTGTGTTTCAAGGGAGATGATCCATAAAAGAATCAAGAAAAGTAGGCTTTCTAGATTGAGGCTCCAGAAAAGAATCTAGAAAATAGTTGTTTCCAGAGAGAGAGATTTAAGAAAAGAATGTTTTCTTCATTGAGGCTGTAAAAAATGATCTCTAAATGAATTCTTTCCAGAGAGAGGATCTAGAAAAGTTTCCAGAAAAGTTTTTTTTGTCTAGATTGAGGTTTTCGGAAGAACCTAGAAAAGTCTCTTTTCTAAAGACAACAACAAGAAAAGTATCTAAAAAATGTTTTCTTGAATGAGACTCCAGAAATGAATCAAAAAAAAAAAAAACACAATGTTTCAGAAGATATGATCCATAAAAGAATCTACAAAAGACTGTTTTTTTTTTTAGATTGAGGCTCTAGAAAAGTATCGAGTAAACGGTTGTTTTTTTTTGAGAGAGAGGATCCAGAAAAGAATCTAGAAAATTGTATGTAGAATGGGGCTCTTGAAAGGAATCTAGAAAAGACTTGTTTCTACACAGACGATCTAGAAAACTATGTTTTCTATGTTGAGGCTCTAGAATTGGATCTGGTAAAGAATTCTTTCTAGATAGAGGATACAGAAAAGTTTGTAGAAAATATTTTTGTATAGATTGTGGTTCTAGAAAATCATCTAGAAAAGACTTGTTTCTAGAGAGAATAACTAGAAAAATATCTAGACAAATGTTTTCTAGAATGAGGCTCTAGCAAAGAATAAAAAAAAAACGTATTTCAAGAGAGATGATCCATAAAAGAATCCAGAAAAGTAGGATTTCTAGATTGAGGTTCTAGAAGAGAATCTAAAAAATAGTTCTTTCTAGAGAGAGGTTCAAGAAAAGACTGTTTTCTCCATTGCGGCTCTAGAAAATGATCTAGAAAAGAATTGTGTCTAGAGATGGGATCTAGATACATTTTATGAAAAGCAATTTTTCTAGATTGAGGTTTTCAAAATGAATCTAGAAAAGTCTCTTTTCTAAAGAGAATAAGAAGAAAAGTACCTAAAAATATTTTCTTGGATGAGAATCCATAAAATAATCTAACAAAAAAAACCTTTATTTAAAGAGAGTTTATCCATAAAAGACTCTAAAAAAGAACGTTTTTTTTTGTTTTTTTTTTTTTTGGTTGAAGCTGTAGAAAAGAATCTAGAAAAGAGTTGTTTCTAGATTGAGGATCCAGAAAAGAATCAAAAAAAATGTTTTCTAGAATGGGGCTCTAGTAAAGAATCTAGAAAAGGGTTGTTTCTAGATAGAACATCTAGAAAACTATGTTTTCTGAGTTGACGCTCTAGAAAAGGATTTGGTAAAGAATTCTTTCTGGATAGAGGATGATGAAAAGTTTCTGGAAAAGATTTTTGCCTAGATTAAGGTTTTCAAAAAGAACCTAGAAAAGTCTCTTTTCTAAAGACAACAACAAAAAAAGTATCTAAAAATATTTTCTTGAATTTAACTCCAGAAAAAAAAAATGTTTCAGAAGATATAATCCATAAAAGAATCTACAAAAGACTGTTTTTTAGATTGAGGCTCTAGAAAATATTCTAGAAAAGAGATGTTTCTAGAAAGAGGATAGAGAAAAGAATCTAGAAAATAGTTTGTAGAATGGGGCTCTTGAAACGAATCTAGAAAAGACTTGTTTCTACACAGACGATCTAGAAAACTATGTTTTGTAAGTTGAGGCTCTAGAAAGGGATCTTGTAAAGAATTCCTTCTATATAGAGGATGCAGAAAAGTTTGTAGAAAATATTTTTGTCTAGATTGAGGTTCTAGAAAATGATCTAGAAAAGACTTGTTTCTAGAGAGAATAACTAGAAAAATATCTAGACAAATATTTTCTAGATTGAGGCTCTAGAAAAGAATCAACAAAAACTGTGTTTCAAGAGAGATGATCCATAAAAGAATCAAGAAAAGTAGGATTTCTACATTGAGGCTATAGAAGAGAATCTAGAAAATAGTTGTTTCCAGAGAGAGATACAAGAAAAGAATGTTTTCTCCATTGAGGCTGTAAAAAATGATCTCTAAATGAAATATTTCCAGAGAGAGGATTTAGAAAATTTTCTAGAAAAGGTTTTTTTCTAGATTGAGGTTTTCAGAAAGAACCTAGAAAAGTCTGTTTTCTAAAGACAACAACAAGAAAAGTATCTAAAAAATGTTTTCTTGAATGAGACTCCAGAAATGAATCAAAAAAAAAAAAAACACAATGTTTCAGAAGATATGATCCATAAAAGAATCTAAAAAAAACAGGTTTTTTTGGGTTGTGGCTATAGAAAAGAATCTGGAAAAGTGTTGTCTCTAAGGAGAGGATCCAGAAAAGAATCTAGAAAATATTTTCTAGAATGGGTCTCTTGAAAGGAATCTAGAAAAGACTTGTTTCTAGACAGACGATCTAGAAATCTATGTTTTCTAAGTTGAGGCTCTAGAAAGGGATCTTGTAAAGAATTCTTTCTAGATAGAGAATGCAGAAAAGTTTGTAGAAAATATTTTTGTCTAGATTATGGTTCTAGAAAATCATCTAGAAAAGACTTGTTTCTAGAGAGAATAACTAGAAAATTATCTAGACAAATATTTTCTAGATTGAGGCTCTAGAAAAGAATCGACAAAAACTGTGTTTCAAGAGAGATGATTCATAAAACAATCAAGAAAAGTAGGCTTTCTAGATTGAGGCTCCAGAAGAGAATCTAGAAAATAGCTGTTTTCAGAGAGAGATTCAAGAAAAGAATGTTTTCTCCATTGAGGCTCTAAAAATGATCTCAAAATGAATTATTTGCAGAGAGAGGATCTAGAAAAGTTTCCAGAAAAGGTTTTTTTTTTCCTAGATTGAGCTTTTCGGAAAGAACATAGAAAAGTCTCTTTTCTAAAGACAACAAAAGGAAAAGTATCTAAATATGTTTTCTTGAATGAGGCTCCAGAAAACAATCTCACAAAAAAACTTTATTTCAAGGGAATTGATCTATAAAAGAATCTAAAAAAGAACGTTTTTTTTGTTGTTGTTGTTTTTGTTGTTTTTAGGTTGAGGCTGTAGAAGAGAATATAGAAAAGAGTTGTTTCTAGAGAGAGAATCCAGAAAAGAATCTAGAAAATGTTTTCTAGAATGCGTCTCTTGAAAGGAATCTAGAAAAGACTTGTTTCTACAGATACGATCTAGAAAACTATGTTTTCTAAGTTGAGGCTTTAGAAAGGGATCTGGTAAAGAATTCTTTCTAAATAGAGAATGCAGAAAAGTTTGTAGAAAAGATTTTTGTCTAGATTGAGATTCTAGAAAATCATCTAGAAATACTTATTTCTAGAGAGAATAACTTGAAAAGTATCTAGACAAATGTTTTTTAGTGTGAGGCTCTAGAAAAGAATTGACAAAAACTGTGTTTCAAGGGAGATGATCCATAAAAGAATCAAGAAAAGTAGGCTTTCTAGATTGAGGCTCCAGAAAAGAATCTAGAAAATAGTTGTTTCCAGAGAGAGAGATTTAAGAAAAGAATGTTTTCTTCATTGAGGCTGTAAAAAATGATCTCTAAATGAATTCTTTCCAGAGAGAGGATCTAGAAAAGTTTCCAGAAAAGTTTTTTTTGTCTAGATTGAGGTTTTCGGAAGAACCTAGAAAAGTCTCTTTTCTAAAGACAACAACAAGAAAAGTATCTAAAAAATGTTTTCTTGAATGAGACTCCAGAAATGAATCAAAAAAAAAAAAAAACACAATGTTTCAGAAGATATGATCCATAAAAGAATCTACAAAAGACTGTTTTTTTTTTAGATTGAGGCTCTAGAAAAGTATCGAGTAAACGGTTGTTTTTTTTTGAGAGAGAGGATCCAGAAAAGAATCTAGAAAATTGTATGTAGAATGGGGCTCTTGAAAGGAATCTAGAAAAGACTTGTTTCTACACAGACGATCTAGAAAACTATGTTTTCTATGTTGAGGCTCTAGAATTGGATCTGGTAAAGAATTCTTTCTAGATAGAGGATACAGAAAAGTTTGTAGAAAATATTTTTGTATAGATTGTGGTTCTAGAAAATCATCTAGAAAAGACTTGTTTCTAGAGAGAATAACTAGAAAAATATCTAGACAAATGTTTTCTAGAATGAGGCTCTAGCAAAGAATAAAAAAAAAACGTATTTCAAGAGAGATGATCCATAAAAGAATCCAGAAAAGTAGGATTTCTAGATTGAGGTTCTAGAAGAGAATCTAAAAAATAGTTCTTTCTAGAGAGAGGTTCAAGAAAAGACTGTTTTCTCCATTGCGGCTCTAGAAAATGATCTAGAAAAGAATTGTGTCTAGAGATGGGATCTAGATACATTTTATGAAAAGCAATTTTTCTAGATTGAGGTTTTCAAAATGAATCTAGAAAAGTCTCTTTTCTAAAGAGAATAAGAAGAAAAGTACCTAAAAATGTTTTCTTGGATGAGAATCCATAAAATAATCTAACAAAAAAAAACCTTTATTTAAAGAGAGTTTATCCTTAAAAGACTATAAAAAAGAACGTTTTTTTTTTTTTTGTTTTTTTTTTTTCCGTTGAAGCTGTAGAAAAGAATCTAGAAAAGAGTCGTTTCTAGATTGAGGATCCAGAAAAGAATAAAAAAAAAATGTTTTCTAGAATGGGGCTCTAGTAAAGAATCTAGAAAAGGGTTGTTTCTAGATAGAACATCTAGAAAACTATGTTTTCTGAGTTGACGCTCTAGAAAAGGATTTGGTAAAGAATTCTTTCTGGATAGAGGATGATGAAAAGTTTCTGGAAAAGATTTTTGCCTAGATTAAGGTTTTCAAAAAGAACCTAGAAAAGTCTCTTTTCTAAAGACAACAACAAAAAAAGTATCTAAAAATATTTTCTTGAATTTAACTCCAGAAAAAAAAATTTTTCAGAAGATATAATCCATAAAAGAATCTACAAAAGACTGTTTTTTAGATTGAGGCTCTAGAAAATATTCTAGAAAAGAGTTGTTTCTAGAAAGAGGATAGAGAAAGGAATCTAGAAAATAGTTTGTAGAATGGGGCTCTTGAAACGAATCTAGAAAAGACTTGTTTCTACACAGACGATCTAGAAAACTATGTTTTGTAAGTTGAGGCTCTAGAAAGGGATCTGGTAAAGAATTCCTTCTAGATAGAGGATGCAGAAAAGTTTGTAGAAAATATTTTTGTCTAGATTGAGGTTCTAGAAAATGATCTAGAAAAGACTTGTTTCTAGAGAGAATAACTAGAAAAGTATCTAGACAAATATTTTCTAGATTGAGGCTCTAGAAAAGAATCGACAAAAACTGTGTTTCAAGAGAGATGATCCATAAAAGAATCAAGAAAAGTAGGATTTCTACATTGAGGCTATAGAAGAGAATCTAGAAAATAGTTGTTTCCAGAGAGAGATTCAAGAAAAGAATGTTTTCTCCATTGAGACTGTAAAAAATGATCTCTAAATGAAATATTTCCAGAGAGAGGATTTAGAAAATTTTCTAGAAAAGTTTTTTTTCTAGATTGAGGTTTTAAGAAAGAACCTAGAAAAGTCTCTTTTCTAAAGACAACAACAAGAAAAGTATCTGAAAAATGTTTTCTTGAATTAGACTCAAGAAATTAATCTAAAAAAAAACAAACAATCTTTCAGATGATATGATCCATAAAAGAATCTAAAAAAAACAGGTTTTTTTGGGTTGTGGCTATAGAAAAGAATCTGGAAAAGTGTTGTCTCTAAGGAGAAGATCCAGAAAAGAATCTAGAAAATATTTTCTAGAATGCGTCTCTTGAAACGAATCTAGAAAAGACTTGTTTCTAGACAGACGATCTAGAAATCTATGTTTTCTAAGTTGAGGCTCTAGAAAGGGATCTTGTAAAGAATTCTTTCTAGATAGAGAATGCAGAAAAGTTTGTAAAAAATATTTTTGTCTAGATTATGGTTCTAGAAAATCATCTAGAAAAGACTTATTTCTAGAGAGAATAACTAGAAAAGTATCTAGACAAATATTTTCTAGTGTGAGGCTCTAGAAAAGAATCAAGAAAAACTGTGTTTCAAGGGAGATGATCCATAAAAGAATCAAGTAAAGTAGGCTTTCTTGATTGAGGCTCCAGAAGAGAATCTAGAAAATAGTTGTTTCCAGAGAGAGATTCAAGAAAAGAATGTTTTCTCCATTGAGGCTGTAAAAAATGATCTCTAAATGAATTATTTCCAGAGAGAGGATCTAGAAAAGTTTCCAGAAAAGTTTTTTTTTTCTAGATTGAGCTTTTCGGAAAGAACCTAGAAAAGTCTCTTTTCTAAAGACAACAACAAGAAAAGTATCTAAAAAATGTTTTCTTGAATGAGGCTCCAGAAATGAATCAAAAAAAAAAAAAAAAAAAACAACACAATGTTTCAGAAGATATGATCCATAAAAGAATCTACAAAAGACTGTTTTTTTTAGATTGAGGCTCTAGAAAAGAATCGAGAAAACGGTTGTTTTTTTGAGAGAGAGGAGCTATAAAAGAATCTAGAAAATGTTTTCTAGAATGGGGCTCTTGAAAGGAATCAAGAAAAGACATGTTTCTACACAGACGATCTAGAAACCTATGTTTTCTATGTTGAGGCTCTAGAAAGGGATCTGGTAAAGAATTCTTTCTAGATAGAGGATAAAGAAAAGTTTGTAGAAAATATTTTTGTATAGATTGTGGTTCTAAAAAATCATCTAGAAAAGACTTGTTTCTAGAGAGATTAACTAGAAAAATATCTAGACAAATGTTTTCTAGAATGAGGCTCTAGGAAAGAATCAAAAAAAACCGTATTTCAAGAAAGATGATCCATAAAAGAATCCAGAAAAGTAGGATTTCTAGATTGAGGTTCTAGAAGAGAATCTAAAAAATAGTTCTTTCTAGAGAGAGGTTCAAGAAAAGACTGTTTTCTCCATTGCGGCTCTAGAAAATGATCTGGAAAAGAATTGTATCTAGAGATGGGATCTAGATACATTTTATGAAAAGCAATTTTTCTAGATTGAGGTTTTCAAAATGAATCTAGAAAAGTCTCTTTTCTAAAGAGAATAAGAAGAAAAGTACCTAAAAATATTTTCTTGGATGAGAATCCATAAAATAATCTAACAAAAAAAACCTTTATTTAAAGAGAGTTTATCCATAAAAGACTCTAAAAAAGAACGTTTTTTTTTTGTTTTTTTTTTTTTTGGTTGAAGCTGTAGAAAAGAATCTAGAAAAGAGTTGTTTCTAGATTGAGGATCCAGAAAAGAATCAAAAAAAATGTTTTCTAGAATGGGGCTCTAGTGAAGAATCTAGAAAAGGGTTGTTTCTAGATAGAACATCTAGAAAACTATGTTTTCTGGGTTGACGCTCTAGAAAAGGATTTGGTAAAGAATTCTTTCTGGATAGAGGATGCAGAAAAGTTTCTGGAAAAGATTTTTGCCTAGATGAAGGTTTTCAAAAAGAACCTAGAAAAGTCTCTTTTCTAAAGACAACAACAAAAAAAGTATCTAAAATATTTTCTTGAATTTAACTCCAGAAAAAAAAATGTTTCAGAAGATATAATCCATAAAAGAATCTACAAAAGACTGTTTTTTAGATTGAGGCTCTAGAAAATATTCTATAAAAGAGTTGTTTCTAGAAAGAGGATAGAGAAAAGAATCTAGAAAATAGTTTGTAGAATGGGGCTCTTGAAACGAATCTAGAAAAGACTTGTTTCTACACAGACGATCTAGAAAACTATGTTTTGTAAGTTGAGGCTCTAGAAAGGGATCTTGTAAAGAATTCCTTCTAGATAGAGGATGCAGAAAAGTTTGTAGAAAATATTTTTGTCTAGATTGAGGTTCTAGAAAATGATCTAGAAAAGACTTGTTTCTAGAGAGAATAACTAGAAAAGTATCTAGACAAATATTTTCTAGATTGAGGCTCTAGAAAAGAATCGACAAAAACTGTGTTTCAAGAGAGATGATCCATAAAAGAATCAAGAAAAGTAGGATTTCTACATTGAGGCTATAGAAGAGAATCTAGAAAATAGTTGTTTCCAGAGAGAGATTCAAGAAAAGAATGTTTTCTCCATTGAGGCTGTAAAAAATGATCTCTAAATGAAATATTTCCAGAGAGAGGATTTAGAAAATTTTCTAGAAAAGGTTTTTTTCTAGATTGAGGTTTTCAGAAAGAACCTAGAAAAGTCTGTTTTCTAAAGACAACAACAAGAAAAGTATCTAAAAAATGTTTTCTTGAATGAGACTCCAGAAATGAATCAAAAAAAAAAAAAACACAATGTTTCAGAAGATATGATCCATAAAAGAATCTACAAAAGACTGTTTTTTTTAGATTGAGGCTCTAGAAAAGTATCGAGTAAACGGTTGTTTTTTTTGAGAGAGAGGATCCAGAAAAGAATTTAGAAAATGGTATCTAGAATGGGGCTCTTGAAAGGAATCTAGAAAAGACTTGTTTCTACACAGACGATCTAGAAAACTATGTTTTCTATGTTGAGGCTCTAGAAAGGGATCTGGTAAAGAATTCTTTCTAGATAGAGGATACAGAAAAGTTTGTAGAAAATATTTTTGTATAGATTGTGGTTCTAGAAAATCATCTAGAAAAGACTTGTTTCTAGAGAGAATAACTAGAAAAATATCTAGACAAATGTTTTCTAGAATGAGGCTCTAGAAAAGAATCGAGTAAACGGTTGTTTTTTTTGAGAGAGAGGATCCAGAAAAGAATCTAGAAAAGTAGGATTTCTAGATTGAGGCTCTAGAAAGAAATCTAGAAAAGACTTGTTTCTACACAGACATCTAGAAAACTATGTTTTCTATGTTGAGGCTCTAGAAAATGATCTAGAAAAGAATTGTGTCTAGAGATGGGATCTAGATACATTTTATGAAAAGCAATTTTTCTAGATTGAGGTTTTCAAAATGAATCTAGAAAAGTCTCTTTTCTAAAGAGAATAAGAAGAAAAGTACCTAAAAATGTTTTCTTGGATGAGAATCCATAAATAATCTAACAAAAAAAAACCTTTATTTAAAGAGAGTTTATCCATAAAAGACTCTAAAAAAGAACGTTTTTTTTTTTTTTTTTTTTTTTTTTTTTTTTTTTTTTTGGTTGAAGCTGTAGAAAAGAATCTAGAAAAGAGTTGTTTCTAGATTGAGGATCCAGAAAAGAATCAAAAAAAATGTTTTCTAGAATGGGGCTCTAGTAAAGAATCTAGAAAAGGGTTGTTTCTAGATAGAACATCTAGAAAACTATGTTTTCTGAGTTGACGCTCTAGAAAAGGATTTGGTAAAGAATTCTTTCTGGATAGAGGATGATGAAAAGTTTCTGGGAAAAGATTTTTGCCTAGATGAAGGTTTTCAAAAAGAACCTAGAAAAGTCTCTTTTCTAAAGACAACAACAAAAAAAGTATCTAAAAATATTTTCTTGAATTTAACTCGAGAAAAAAAAATTTTTTTCAGAAGATATAATCCATAAAAGAATCTACAAAAGACTGTTTTTTAGATTGAGGCTCTAGAAAATATTCTAGAAAAGAGTTGTTTCTAGAAAGAGGATAGAGAAAAGAATCTAGAAAATAGTTTGTACAATGGGGCTCTTGAAACGAATCTAGAAAAGACTTGTTTCTACACAGACGATCTAGAAAACTATGTTTTGTAAGTTTAGGCTCTAGAAAGGGATCTTGTAAAGAATTCCTTCTAGATAGAGGATGCAGAAAAGTTTGTAGAAAATATTTTTGTCTAGATTGAGGTTCTAGAAAATGATCTAGAAAGACTTGTTGCTAGAGAGAATAACTAGAAAAGTATCTAGACAAATATTTTCTAGATTGAGGCTCTAGAAAAGAATCGACAAAAACTGTGTTTCAAGAGAGATGATCCATAAAAGAATCAAGAAAAGTAGGATTTCTACATTGAGGCTATAGAAGAGAATCTAGAAAATAGTTGTTTCCAGAGAGAGATACAAGAAAAGAATGTTTTCTCCATTGAGGCTGTAAAAAATGATCTCTAAATGAAATATTTCCAGAGAGAGGATTTAGAAAATTTTCTAGAAAAGGTTTTTTTCTAGATTGAGGTTTTCAGAAAGAACCTAGAAAAGTCTCTTTTCTAAAGACAACAACAAGAAAAGTATCTGAAAAATGTTTTCTTGAATTAGACTCAAGAAATTAATCTAAAAAAAAACAAACAATGTTTCAGATGATATGATCCATAAAAGAATCTAAAAAAAACAGGTTTTTTTGGGTTGTGGCTATAGAAAAGAATCTGGAAAAGTGTTGTCTCTAAGGAGAGGATCCAGAAAAGAATCTAGAAAATATTTTCTAGAATGCGTCTCTTGAAAGGAATCTAGAAAAGACTTGTTTCTAGACAGACGATCTAGAAATCTATGTTTTCTAAGTTGAGGCTCTAGAAAGGGATCTTGTAAAGAATTCTTTCTAGATAGAGAATGCAGAAAAGTTTGTAAAAAATATTTTTGTCTAGATTATGGTTCTAGAAAATCATCTAGAAAAGACTTATTTCTAGAGAGAATAACTAGAAAAGTATCTAGACAAATATTTTCTAGTGTGAGGCTCTAGAAAAGAATCAAGAAAAACTGCGTTTCAAGGGAGATGATCTATAAAAGAATCAAGAAAAGTAGGCTTTCTTGATTGAGGCTCCAGAAGAGAATCTAGAAAATAGTTGTTTCCAGAGAGAGATTCAAGAAAAGAATGTTTTCTCCATTGAGGCTGTAAAAAATGATCTCTAAATGAATTATTTCTAGAGAGAGGATCTAGAAAAGTTTCCAGAAAAGTTTTTTTTTTCTAGATTGAGCTTTTCGGAAAGAACCTAGAAAAGTCTCTTTTCTAAAGACAACAACAAGAAAAGTATCTAAAAAATGTTTTCTTGAATGAGGCTCTAGAAATGAATCAAAAAAAAAAAACACAATGTTTCAGAAGATATGATCCATAAAAGAATCTACAAAAGACAATTTTTTTTAGATTGAGGCTCTAGAAAGAATCGAGAAAATGGTTGTTTTTTTGAGAGAGAGGATCTATAAAAGAATCTAGAAAATGGTTTCTAGAATGGGGCTCTTGAAAGGAATCTAGAAAAGATTTGTTTGTACACAGACGATCTAGAAACCTATGTTTTCTATGTTGAGGCTCTAGAAAGGGATCTGGTAAAGAATTCTTTCTAGATAGAGGATACAGAAAAGTTTGTAGAA
Organism: Sminthopsis crassicaudata; assembly: GCF_048593235.1. Lineage (NCBI taxonomy): Eukaryota > Metazoa > Chordata > Mammalia > Dasyuromorphia > Dasyuridae > Sminthopsis > Sminthopsis crassicaudata. Next base: position 188,096,982 of record NC_133619.1, read on the forward strand.
AATATTTTTGTATAGATTGTGGTTCTAGAAAATCATCTAGAAAAGACTTGTTTTCTAGAGAGAATAACTAGAAAAATATCTAGACAAATGTTTTCTAGAATGAGGCTCTAGCAAAGAATCAAAAAAAACCTGTATTTCAAGAGAGATGATCCATGAAAGAATCAAGAAAAGTAGGATTTCTAGATTGAGGTTCTAGAAGAGAATCTAAAAAATAGTTCTTTCTAGAGAGAGGTTTAAGAAAAGACTGTTTTCTCTATTGCAGCTCTAGAAAATGATCTAGAAAAGAATTGTGTCTAGAGATGGGATCTAGATACATTTTATGAAAAGATATTTTTCTAGATTGAGGTTTTCAAAATGAATCTAGAAAAGTCTCTTTTCTAAAGAGAATAAGAAGAAAAGTGCCTAAAAATGTTTTCTTGGATGAGAATCCATAAAATAATCTAACAAAAAAAAACCTTTATTTAAAGAGAGTTTATCCATAAAAGACTCTAAAAAAGAACGTTTTTTTTTTTTTTTTTTTGGTTGAAGCTGTAGAAAAGAATCTAGAAAAGAGTTGTTTCTAGATTGAGGATCCAGAAAAGAATCAAAAAAAATGTTTTCTAGAATGGGGCTCTAGTAAAGAATCTAGAAAAGGGTTGTTTCTAGATAGAACATCTAGAAAACTATGTTTTCTGAGTTGACGCTCTAGAAAAGGATTTGGTAAAGAATTCTTTCTGGATAGAGGATGATGAAAAGTTTCTGGAAAAGATTTTTGCCTAGATGAAGGTTTTCAAAAAGAACCTAGAAAAGTCTCTTTTCTAAAGACAACAACAAAAAAAGTATCTAAAAATATTTTCTTGAATTTAACTCGAGAAAAAAAAATTTTTTTCAGAAGATATAATCCATAAAAGAATCTACAAAAGACTGTTTTTTAGATTGAGGCTCTAGAAAATATTCTAGAAAAGAGTTGTTTCTAGAAAGAGGATAGAGAAAAGAATCTAGAAAATAGTTTGTACAATGGGGCTCTTGAAACGAATCTAGAAAAGACTTGTTTCTACACAGACGATCTAGAAAAACTATGTTTTGTAAGTTTAGGCTCTAGAAAGGGATCTTGTAAAGAATTCCTTCTAGATAGAGGATGCAGAAAAGTTTGTAGAAAATATTTTTGTCTAGATTGAGGTTCTAGAAAATGATCTAGAAAAGACTTGTTGCTAGAGAGAATAACTAGAAAAGTATCTAGACAAATATTTTCTAGATTGAGGCTCTAGAAAAGAATCGACAAAAACTGTGTTTCAAGAGAGATGATCCATAAAAGAATCAAGAAAAGAATGTTTTCTCCATTGAGGCTGTAAAAAATGATCTCTAAATGAAATATTTCCAGAGAGAGGATTTAGAAAATTTTCTAGAAAAGGTTTTTTTCTAGATTGAGGTTTTCAGAAAGAACCTAGAAAAGTCTCTTTTCTAAAGACAACAACAAGAAAAGTATCTGAAAAATGTTTTCTTGAATTAGACTCAAGAAATTAATCTAAAAAAAAACAAACAATGTTTCAGATGATATGATCCATAAAAGAATCTAAAAAAAACAGGTTTTTTTGGGTTGTGGCTATAGAAAAGAATCTGGAAAAGTGTTGTCTCTAAGGAGAGGATCCAGAAAAGAATCTAGAAAATATTTTCTAGAATGCGTCTCTTGAAAGGAATCTAGAAAAGACTTGTTTCTAGACAGACGATCTAGAAATCTATGTTTTCTAAGTTGAGGCTCTAGAAAGGGATCTTGTAAAGAATTCTTTCTAGATAGAGAATGCAGAAAAGTTTGTAAAAAATATTTTTGTCTAGATTATGGTTCTAGAAAATCATCTAGAAAAGACTTATTTCTAGAGAGAATAACTAGAAAAGTATCTAGACAAATATTTTCTAGTGTGAGGCTCTAGAAAAGAATCAAGAAAAACTGCGTTTCAAGGGAGATGATCTATAAAAGAATCAAGAAAAGTAGGCTTTCTTGATTGAGGCTCCAGAAGAGAATCTAGAAAATAGTTGTTTCCAGAGAGAGATTCAAGAAAAGAATGTTTTCTCCATTGAGGCTGTAAAAAATGATCTCTAAATGAATTATTTCTAGAGAGAGGATCTAGAAAAGTTTCCAGAAAAGTTTTTTTTTTCTAGATTGAGCTTTTCGGAAAGAACCTAGAAAAGTCTCTTTTCTAAAGACAACAACAAGAAAAGTATCTAAAAAATGTTTTCTTGAATGAGGCTCTAGAAATGAATCAAAAAAAAAAAACACAATGTTTCAGAAGATATGATCCATAAAAGAATCTACAAAAGACAATTTTTTTTAGATTGAGGCTCTAGAAAGAATCGAGAAAATGGTTGTTTTTTTGAGAGAGAGGATCTATAAAAGAATCTAGAAAATGGTTTCTAGAATGGGGCTCTTGAAAGGAATCTAGAAAAGATTTGTTTGTACACAGACGATCTAGAAACCTATGTTTTCTATGTTGAGGCTCTAGAAAGGGATCTGGTAAAGAATTCTTTCTAGATAGAGGATACAGAAAAGTTTGTAGAAAATATTTTTGTATAGATTGTGGTTCTAGAAAATCATCTAGAAAAGACTTGTTTCTAGAGAGAATAACTAGAAAAATATCTAGACAAATGTTTTCTAGAATGAGGCTCTAGCAAAGAATCAAAAAAAACCTGTATTTCAAGAGAGATGATCCATGAAAGAATCAAGAAAAGTAGGATTTCTAGATTGAGGTTCTAGAAGAGAATCTAAAAAATAGTTCTTTCTAGAGAGAGGTTTAAGAAAAGACTGTTTTCTCTATTGCAGCTCTAGAAAATGATCTAGAAAAGAATTGTGTCTAGAGATGGGATCTAGATACATTTTATGAAAAGATATTTTTCTAGATTGAGGTTTTCAAAATGAATCTAGAAAAGTCTCTTTTCTAAAGAGAATAAGAAGAAAAGTGCCTAAAAATGTTTTCTTGGATGAGAATCCATAAAATAATCTAACAAAAAAAAACCTTTATTTAAAGAGAGTTTATCCATAAAAGACTCTAAAAAAGAACGTTTTTTTTTTTTTTTTTTTTGGTTGAAGCTGTAGAAAAGAATCTAGAAAAGAGTTGTTTCTAGATTGAGGATCCAGAAAAGAATCAAAAAAAATGTTTTCTAGAATGGGGCTCTAGTAAAGAATCTAGAAAAGGGTTGTTTCTAGATAGAACATCTAGAAAACTATGTTTTCTGGGTTGACGCTCTAGAAAAGGATTTGGTAAAGAATTCTTTCTGGATAGAGGATGATGAAAAGTTTCTGGAAAAGATTTTTGCCTAGATTAAAGTTTTCAAAAAGAACCTAGAAAAGTCTCTTTTCTAAAGACAACAACAAAAAAAGTATCTAAAAATATTTTCTTGAATTTAACTCCAGAAAAAAAAAATGTTTCAGAAGATATAATCCATAAAAGAATCAACAAAAGACTGTTTTTTAGATTGAGGCTCTAGAAAATATTCTAGAATAGAGTTGTTTCTAGAAAGAGGATAGAGAAAAGAATCTAGAAAATAGTTTGTAGAATGGGGCTCTTGAAACGAATCTAGAAAAGACTTGTTTCTACACAGACGATCTAGAAAACTATGTTTTGTAGGTTGAGGCTCTAGAAAGGGATCTGGTAAAGAATTCCTTCTAGATAGAGGATGCAGAAAAGTTTGTAGAAAATATTTTTGTCTAGATTGAGGTTCTAGAAAATGATCTAGAAAAGACTTGTTTCTAGAGAGAATAACTAGAAAAGTATCTAGACAAATATTTTCTAGATTGAGGCTCTAGAAAAGAATCGACAAAAACTGTGTTTCAAGAGAGATGATCCATAAAAGAATCAAGAAAAGTAGGATTTCTACATTGAGGCTATAGAAGAGAATCTAGAAAATAGTTGTTTCCAGAGAGAGATTCAAGAAAAGAATGTTTTCTCCATTGAGACTGTAAAAAATGATCTCTAAATGAAATATTTCCAGAGAGAGGATTTAGAAAATTTTCTAGAAAAGGTTTTTTTCTAGATTGAGGTTTTCAGAAAGAACCTAGAAAAGTCTCTTTTCTAAAGACAACAACAAGAAAAGTATCTGAAAAATGTTTTCTTGAATGAGACTCCAGAAATGAATTAAAAAAAAAAAAAAAAAACAATGTTTCAGATGATATGATCCATAAAAGAATCTAAAAAAAAAACAGGTTTTTTTGGGTTGTGGCTATAGAAAAGAATCTGGAAAAGTGTTGTTTCTAAGGAGAGGATCCAGAAAAGAATCTAGAAAATGGTTTGTAGAATGGGGCTCTTGAAACGAATCTAGAAAAGGCTTGTTTCTACACAGACGATCTAGAAACCTATGTTTTCTATGTTGAGGCTCTAGAAAGGGATCTGGTAAAGAATTCTTTCTAGATAGAGGATACAGAAAAGTTTGTATAAAATATTTTTGTATAGATTGTGGTTCTAGAAAATCATCTAGAAAAGACTTGTTTCTAGAGAGATTAACTAGAAAAATATTTAGACAAATGTTTTCTAGAATGAGGCTCTAGCAAAGAATAAAAAAAAACTGTATTTCAAGAGAGATGATCCATAAAAGAATCAAGAAAAGTAGGATTTCTAGATTGAGGTTCTAGAAGAGAATCTATAAAATAGTTCTTTCTAGAGAGAGGTTCAAGAAAAGACTGTTTTCTCCATTGCGGCTCTAGAAAATGATCTAGAAAAGAATTGTGTCTAGAGATGGGATCTAGATACATTTTATGAAAAGACATTTTTCTAGATTGAGGTTTTCAAAATGAATCTAGAAAAGTCTCTTTTCTAAAGAGAAAAAGAAGAAAAGTACCTAAAAATGTTTTCTTGGATGAAAATCCATAAAATAATCTAACAAAAAAAACCTTTATTTAAAGAGAGTTTATCCATAAAAAACTCTTAAAAAGAACGTTTGTTTTTTTTTTTGTTTGTTTTTTTTAGGTTGAAGCTGTAGAAAAGAATCTAGAAAAGAGTTGTTTCTAGATTGAGGATCCAGAAAAGAATCAAAAAAAATGTTTTCTAGAATGGGGCTCTAGTAAAGAATCTAGAAAAGGGTTGTTTCTAGATAGAACATCTAGAAAACTATGTTTTCTGGGTTGACGCTCTAGAAAAGGATTTGGTAAAGAATTCTTTCTGGATAGAGGATGCAGAAAAGTTTCTGGAAAAGATTTTTGCCTAGATTAAAGTTTTCAAAAAGAACCTAGAAAAGTCTCTTTTCTAAAGACAACAACAAAAAAAGTATCTAAAAATATTTTCTTGAATTTAACTCCAGAAAAAAAAAATGTTTCAGAAGATATAATCCATAAAAGAATCAACAAAAGACTGTTTTTTAGATTGAGGCTCTAGAAAATATTCTAGAATAGAGTTGTTTCTAGAAAGAGGATAGAGAAAAGAATCTAGAAAATAGTTTGTAGAATGGGGCTCTTGAAACGAATCTAGAAAAGACTTGTTTCTACACAGACGATCTAGAAAACTATGTTTTGTAGGTTGAGGCTCTAGAAAGGGATCTGGTAAAGAATTCCTTCTAGATAGAGGATGCAGAAAAGTTTGTAGAAAATATTTTTGTCTAGATTGAGGTTCTAGAAAATGATCTAGAAAAGACTTGTTTCTAGAGAGAATAACTAGAAAAGTATCTAGACAAATATTTTCTAGATTGAGGCTCTAGAAAAGAATCGACAAAAACTGTGTTTCAAGAGAGATGATCCATAAAAGAATCAAGAAAAGTAGGATTTCTACATTGAGGCTATAGAAGAGAATCTAGAAAATAGTTGTTTCCAGAGAGAGATTCAAGAAAAGAATGTTTTCTCCATTGAGACTGTAAAAAATGATCTCTAAATGAAATATTTCCAGAGAGAGGATTTAGAAAATTTTCTAGAAAAGGTTTTTTTCTAGATTGAGGTTTTCAGAAAGAACCTAGAAAAGTCTCTTTTCTAAAGACAACAACAAGAAAAGTATCTGAAAAATGTTTTCTTGAATGAGACTCCAGAAATGAATCTAAAAAAAAAAAAAAAAAAAAAAAAAACAATGTTTCAGATGATATGATCCATAAAAGAATCTAAAAAAAAAAACAGTTTTTTTTGGGTTGTGGCTATAGAAAAGAATCTGGAAAAGTGTTGTTTCTAAGGAGAGGATCCAGAAAAAAATCTAGAAAATGGTTTGTAGAATGGGGCTCTTGAAACGAATCTAGAAAAGGCTTGTTTCTACACAGACGATCTAGAAACCTATGTTTTCTATGTTGAGGCTCTAGAAAGGGATCTGGTAAAGAATTCTTTCTAGATAGAGGATACAGAAAAGTTTGTAGAAAATATTTTTGTATAGATTGTGGTTCTAGAAAATCATCTAGAAAAGACTTGTTTCTAGAGAGATTAACTAGAAAAATATTTAGACAAATGTTTTCTAGAATGAGGCTCTAGCAAAGAATCAAAAAAAACTGTATTTCAAGAGAGATGATCCATAAAAGAATCAAGAAAAGTAGGATTTCTAGTTTGAGGTTCTAGAAGAGAATCTATAAAATAGTTCTTTCTAGAGAGAGGTTCAAGAAAAGACTGTTTTCTCCATTGCGGCTCTAGAAAATGATCTAGAAAAGAATTGTGTCTAGAGATGGGATCTAGATACATTTTATGAAAAGATATTTTTCTAGATTGAGGTTTTCAAAATGAATCTAGAAAAGTCTCTTTTCTAAAGAGAAAAAAGAAGAAAAGTACCTAAAAATGTTTTCTTGGATGAAAATCCATAAAATAATCTAACAAAAAAAACCTTTATTTAAAGAGAGTTTATCCATAAAAAACTCTTAAAAAGAACGTTTGTTTTTTTTTTTGTTTGTTTTTTTTAGGTTGAAGCTGTAGAAAAGAATCTAGAAAAGAGTTGTTTCTAGATTGAGGATCCAGAAAAGAATCAAAAAAAATGTTTTCTAGAATGGGGCTCTAGTAAAGAATCTAGAAAAGGGTTGTTTCTAGATAGAACATCTAGAAAACTATGTTTTCTGGGTTGACGCTCTAGAAAAGGATTTGGTAAAGAATTCTTTCTGGATAGAGGATGCAGAAAATTTTCTGGAAAAGATTTTTGCCTAGATTAAAGTTTTCAAAAAGAACCTAGAAAAGTCTCTTTTCTAAAGACAACAACAAAAAAAGTATCTAAAAATATTTTCTTGAATTTAACTCCAGAAAAAAAAAATGTTTCAGAAGATATAATCCATAAAAGAATCAACAAAAGACTGTTTTTTAGATTGAGGCTCTAGAAAATATTCTAGAATAGAGTTGTTTCTAGAAAGAGGATAGAGAAAAGAATCTAGAAAATAGTTTGTAGAATGGGGCTCTTGAAACGAATCTAGAAAAGACTTGTTTCTACACAGACGATCTAGAAAACTATGTTTTGTAGGTTGAGGCTCTAGAAAGGGATCTGGTAAAGAATTCCTTCTAGATAGAGGATGCAGAAAAGTTTGTAGAAAATATTTTTGTCTAGATTGAGGTTCTAGAAAATGATCTAGAAAAGACTTGTTTCTAGAGAGAATAACTAGAAAAGTATCTAGACAAATATTTTCTAGATTGAGGCTCTAGAAAAGAATCGACAAAAACTGTGTTTCAAGAGAGATGATCCATAAAAGAATCAAGAAAAGTAGGATTTCTACATTGAGGCTATAGAAGAGAATCTAGAAAATAGTTGTTTCCAGAGAGAGATTCAAGAAAAGAATGTTTTCTCCATTGAGACTGTAAAAAATGATCTCTAAATGAAATATTTCCAGAGAGAGGATTTAGAAAATTTTCTAGAAAAGGTTTTTTTCTAGATTGAGGTTTTCAGAAAGAACCTAGAAAAGTCTCTTTTCTAAAGACAACAACAAGAAAAGTATCTGAAAAATGTTTTCTTGAATGAGACTCCAGAAATGAATCTAAAAAAAAAAAAAAAAAAAAAAAAAACAATGTTTCAGATGATATGATCCATAAAAGAATCTAAAAAAAAAAACAGTTTTTTTTGGGTTGTGGCTATAGAAAAGAATCTGGAAAAGTGTTGTTTCTAAGGAGAGGATCCAGAAAAAAATCTAGAAAATGGTTTGTAGAATGGGGCTCTTGAAACGAATCTAGAAAAGGCTTGTTTCTACACAGACGATCTAGAAACCTATGTTTTCTATGTTGAGGCTCTAGAAAGGGATCTGGTAAAGAATTCTTTCTAGATAGAGGATACAGAAAAGTTTGTAGAAAATATTTTTGTATAGATTGTGGTTCTAGAAAATCATCTAGAAAAGACTTGTTTCTAGAGAGATTAACTAGAAAAATATTTAGACAAATGTTTTCTAGAATGAGGCTCTAGCAAAGAATCAAAAAAAACTGTATTTCAAGAGAGATGATCCATAAAAGAATCAAGAAAAGTAGGATTTCTAGTTTGAGGTTCTAGAAGAGAATCTATAAAATAGTTCTTTCTAGAGAGAGGTTCAAGATAAGACTGTTTTCTCCATTGCGGCTCTAGAAAATGATCTAGAAAAGAATTGTGTCTAGAGATGGGATCTAGATACATTTTATGAAAAGATATTTTTCTAGATTGAGGTTTTCAAAATGAATCTAGAAAAGTCTCTTTTCTAAAGAGAAAAAAGAAGAAAAGTACCTAAAAATGTTTTCTTGGATGAAAATCCATAAAATAATCTAACAAAAAAAACCTTTATTTAAAGAGAGTTTATCCATAAAAAACTCTTAAAAAGAACATTTGTTTTTTTTTTTTTTTTTTGTTTGTTTTTTTTAGGTTGAAGCTGTAGAAAAGAATCTAGAAAAGAGTTGTTTCTAGATTGAGGATCCAGAAAAGAATAAAAAAAGTCTTTTCTAGAATGGGGCTCTAGTGAAGAATCTAGAAAAGAGTTGTTTCTAGATAGAACATCTAGAAAACTATGTTTTCTGGGTTGACGCTCTAGAAAAGGATTTGGTAAAGAATTCTTTCTGGATAGAGGATGATGAAAAGTTTCTGGAAAAGATTTTTGCCTAGATTAAGGTTTTCAAAAAGAACCTAGAAAAGTCTCTTTTCTAAAGAAAACAACAAAAAAAGTATCTAAAAAATATTTTCTTGAATTTAACTCCAGAAAAAAAAATGTTTCAGAAGATATAATCCATAAAAGAATCTACAAAAGACTGTTTTTTAGATTGAGGCTCTAGAAAATATTCTAGAAAAGAGTTGTTTCTAGAAAGAGGATAGAGAAAAGAATCTAGAAAATGGTTTGTAGAATGGGGCTCTTGAAACGAATCTAGAAAAGACTTGTTTCTACACAGACAATCTAGAAAACTATGTTTTGTAAGTTGAGGCTCTAGAAAGGGATCTGGTAAAGATTTATTTCTAGATAGAGGATGCAGAAAAGTTTGTAGAAAATATTTTTGTCTAGATTGAGGTTCTAGAAAATGATCTAGAAAAGACTTGTTGCTAGAGAGAATAACTAGAAAAGTATCTAGACAAATATTTTCTAGATTGAGGCTCTAGAAAAGAATCGACAAAAACTGTGTTTCAAGAGAGATGATCCATAAAAGAATCAAGAAAAGTAGGATTTCTACATTGAGGCTATAGAAGAGAATCTAGAAAATAGTTGTTTCCAGAGAGAGATTCAAGAAAAGAATGTTTTCTCCATTGACGCTGTAAAAAATGATCTCTAAATGAAATATTTCCAGAGAGAGGATTTAGAAAAGTTTCAAGAAAAGGTTTTTCTTCTAGACTGAGGTTTTCAGAAAGAACGTAGAAAAGTCTCTTTTCTAAAGACAACAAGAAGAAAAGTATCTAAAAAATGTTTTCTTGAATGAGACTCCAGAAATGAATCTAAAAAAAAACAAAAAACAAAAAAAAAAATAATGTTCCAGATGATATGATCCATAAAAGAATCTCAAAAATAGTTTTTTTTTTCTTTTTTGGTTGTGGCTATAGAAAAGAATCTGGAAAAGTGTTGTTTCTTAGGAGAGGATCCAGAAAAGAATCTAGAAAATATTTTCTAGAATGGGTCTCTTGAAAGGAATCTAGAACAGACTTCTTTCTAGACAGACAATCTAGAAATCTATGTTTTCTAAGTTGAGGCTCTAGAAAGGGATCTTGTAAAGAATTCTTTCTAGATAGAGGATGCAGAAAAGTTTGTAGAAAATATTTTTGTCTAGATTATGGTTCTAGAAAATCATCTAGAAAAGACTTGTTTTTAGAGAGAATAATTAGAAATGTATCTAGACAAATATTTTCTAGATTGAGGCTCTACAAAAGAAACGACAAAAACTGTGTTTCAAGAGAGATGATTCATAAAACAAACGAGAAAAGTAGGCTTTCTAGATTGAGGCTCCAGAAGAGAATCTAGAAAATAGTTGTTTCCAGAGAGAGATTCAAGAAAAGAATGTTTTCTCCATTACGGCTCTAAAAATGATCTCAAAATGAATTATTTCCAGAGAGAGGATCTAGAAAAGTTTCCAAAAAAAGGTTTTTTTTCCTAGATTGAGGTTTTCGGAAAGAACCTAGAAAAGTCTCTTTTCTAAAGACAACAAAAGGAAAAGTATCTAACAATGTTTTCTTGAATGAGGCTCCAGAAAATAATCTCACAAAAAAATTTTATTTCAAGAGAGTTGATCTTTAAAAGAATCTAAAAAAGAACTTTTTTTTGTTTTGTTTTTTAGCTTGAGGCTTTAGAAAAGAATCGAGAAAAGAATTGTTTCTAGAGAGAATAACAAGAAAAGTATCTAGACAAATATTTTCTAGTGTGAGGCTCTAGAAAAGAATTGACAAAAACTGTGTTTCAAGGGAGATGATCCATAAAAGAATCAAGAAAAGTAGGCCTTCTAGATTGAAGCTCCAGAAGAGAATCTAGAAAATAGTTGTTTCCAGAGAGAGATTCAAGAAAACAATGTTTTCTCCATTGATGCTGTAAAAATTGATCTGTAGATGAATTATTTCCAGAGAGAAGATCTAGAAAAGTTTCCAGAAAAGTTTTTGTTTCTACATTGAGGTTTTCAGAAAGAACCTACAAAAGTCTCTTTTCTAAAGACAACAACAAGAACAGTATCTAAAAAATGTTTTCTTGAATGAGACTCCAGAAATGAATCTAAAAAAAAAAAAAAAAAAAAAAAAACCAATGTTTCACATGATATGATCCATAAAAGAATCTAAAAAAAACTGGTTTTTTTTTGGGGGGGTTGTGGCTATAGAAAAGAATCTGGAAAAGTGTTGTTTCTAAGGAGAGGATGCAGAAAAGAATCTAGAAAATATTTTCTAGAATGTGTCTCTTGAAAGGAATCTAGAAAAGACTTGTTTCTAGACAGACGATCTAGAAATCTATGTTTTCTAAGTTGAGGTTCTAGAAAGGGATCTTGTAAAGAATTCTTTCTAGATAGACAATGCAGAAAAGTTTGTAGAAAATATTTTTGTCTAGATTATTGTTCTAGAAAATCATCTAGAAACGACTTATTTCTAGAGAGAATAACTAGAAAAGTATCTAGACAAATATTTTCTAGATTGAGGCTCTAGCAAAGAATAAAAAAAACTGTATTTCAAGAGAGATGATTCATAAAACAATCAAGAAAAGTAGGCTTTCTAGATTGAGGCTCCAGAAGAGAATCTAGAAAATAGCTGTTTCCAGAGAGAGATTCAAGAAAAGAATGTTTTCTCCCTTGAGGCTGTAAAAAATGATCTCTAAATGAATTATTTCCAGAGAGAGGATCTAGAAAAGTTTCCAGAAAAGTTTTTTTTTGTCTAGATTGAGGTTTTCGGAAAGAACCTAGAAAAGTCTCTTTTCTAAAGACAACAACAAGGAAAGTATCTAAAAAATGTTATCTTGAATGAGGCTCCAGAAAATAATCTCACAAAAAAACTTTATTTCAAGAGAGTTGATCTATAAAAGAATCTAAAAACGAACGTTTTTTTTTTGTTTTGTTTTTTAAGTTGAGGCTGTAGAAAAGAATCTAGAAAAGAGTTGTTTCTAGAGAGAGAAGCCAGAAAAGAATCTAGAAAATGGTTTCTAGAATGGGGCTCTTGAAAGGAATCTAGAAAAGACTTGTTTCTATACAGACGATCTAGAAAACTATGTTTTGTAAGTTGAGGCTCTAGAAAGGGATCTTGTAAAGAATTCCTTCTAGATAGAGGATGCAGAAAAGTTTGTAGAAAATATTTTTGTCTAGATTGTTCTAGAAAATGATCTAGAAAAGACTTGTTGCTAGAGAGAATAACTAGAAAAGTATTTAGACAAATATTTTCTAGATTGAGGCTCTAGAAAATAATCGACAAAAACTGTGTTTCAAGACAGATGATCCATAAAACAATCAAGAAAAGTAGGATTTCTACATTGAGGCTATAGAAGAGAATCTAGAAAATAGTTGTTTCCAGAGAGAGATTCAAGAAAAGAATGTTTTCTCCATTGAGGCTGTAAAAAATGATCTCTAAATGAAATATTTCCAGAGAGAGGATTTAGAAAAATTTCTAGAAAAGGCTTTTTTCTAGATTGAGGTTTTCAGAAAGAACCTAGAAAAGTCTCTTTTCTAAAGATAACAACAAGAAAAGTATCTAAGAAATGTTTTCTTGAATGAGGCTCCAGAAAAGAATCTAAAACAACAACATCAACAACAACAACAATATTTCAGAAGATATGATCCATAAAAGAATCTACAAAAGAGTGTTTTTTTATATTAAGGCTCTAGAAAACAATCTAGAAAAGAGTTGTTTCTAGAGAGAGGATCCAGAAAAGAATCTAGAAAATGTTCTCTAGAATGGGGCTCTTGAAAGGAATCTAGAAAAGACTTGTTTCTAGACAGATGATCTAGAAAACTATGTTTTCTAAGTTGGGCCTCTAGAAAGAGATCTGGTAAAGAATCCTTTCTAGATAGAGGATGCAGAAAAGTTTGTAGAAAAGATTTTTGTCTAGCTTGACATTCTAGAAAATCATCTATAAAAGCCTTGTTACTAGAGAGAAAAACTAGAAAATTATCTAGACAAAAATTTTCTAGAGTGATTCTCTAGAAAAGAATCGAGAAAAACTGTGTTTCAAGAGAGATGATCCATAAAAGAATCAAGAAAATTAGGATTTATAGATCGAGGCTCTAGAAGAGAATCTAGAAAATAGTTGTTTCCAGAGAGAGATTCAAGAAAGGAATGTTTTCTCCATTTAGGCTCTAGAAAATGACCTAAAAAGAATTGTGTCTAGATTCTTTTAAGGAGCCTCATTCAAGAAAATATTTTTAGGATACTTTTCTCGTTGTTGTCTTTAGAAAAGAGACTTTTCTAGGTTCTTTTCGAAAACCTTAATCCAGACAAAAATCTTTTCTAGAAACTTTTCTTTATCTTCTCTCTAGAAAGAATTCTTTACTAGATCATTGTCTAGATCCTCAACTTTGAAAACATAGTTTTCTAGATCTTCTATCTAGAAACAAGTCTTTTCTAGATTCTTTTCTAGAGCCCCATTGTAAAAAACATTTTTCTAGATTCTTTTCTGGATACTCTCTCTAGAAAGAACTCTTTTCTAGATTCTTTTCTTGAGCCGCAACTCAAAAAAAAACAAAAAAACAAAAAACAAAAAAGCAAAAAAACACGTTCTTTTGTAGACTTTTCTATGGATAATGTCCTGTGAAACAATGTTTTTTTTTTCTTAGATTCTCTTTTTCAGATTAATTCAAGAGAATATTTTTAGATACTTTTCTAATTGTTATCTTTAGAAAAGAGTCTTTTCTAGATTCTTTTCTGTAGACTCAATATAGAAAACGTACTTTTCTAGATTCTTTTATGGACCATCTCTCTTGAAACAAAGTTTTTCTAGATTCTTTTCTAGAACCTCATTCTAGAAAATATTTTTCTAGATACTTTTTTAGTTCTTCTCTCTAGGAACATATCTGTTCTAGATGATTTTTTAGAATATCTTTCCACGCAAAAATCTTTTTTAAAAAGTTTTCTCCATCCTCTCTGTAGAAAGAATTCTTTATTAGTTCCTTTTCTAGAGTATCAATCTAAAAAATACCTGCTTTTCAGGCTTCTTTTATGGATCATCTCTCTTGAAACAAAGTATTTTTGTTAGATTCTTTTCTGAAGCCTCATTCAAGAAAATATTTTTAGATACTTTTGTTGTTGTTTCCTTTAGAAAAGAGAGTTTTCTAGATTATTTTACAGATCATCTTTCTTGAAAGAAAGTTTTTATAGATTCTTTTCTAGAACCTCATTCTACAAAATATTTTCTTGATTCTTTTCTATTTCTTCTCTCTAAAAACAATTCTTTTCTAGATGATTGTATAGAACCTCAATTTAGACAAAACTCTTTTCTAGAAACTTTTCGGCATCCTCTCTCTAGTAAGAAATTTTTAACAGATCCTTTTCTAGAGCCTCAACCCAGAAAACATAGTTTCCTAGATATTCTATCTAGAAACAACTGTTTTCTAGATTTTTAACTAGAGAACCATTCTAGAAAACATTTTTTTGATTCTTTTCTGGATCCTCTCTCTAAAAAAAACAAAAAAAATCTATTTTCTAGATTGTTTTCTAGAGCCTCTACTTAAAATAACTGTTCTTTTCTAGATTCTTTTATGGATCAACACTCTTGAAATAAAATATTTTTATTAGATTATTTTATGGATTCTCATCCAAGAAAACATTTTAGGTACTTTTCTTCTTGTTCCCTTTGAAAAGAGACTTTTCTAGATTCATTTGGTAAACCTCAATATAGAAAAAAGTCTTTTCTGGAGACTTTAGTAGATCCTCTCTCTGGAAACAATTCTTTTAGAGATCACAATCTTTTCTTGATCCTCTCTTTAGAAACAACATTTTTCTAGATTCTTTTCTAGAGCCTCATTCTAGAAACCCTAATTTTCTTGATTCTTTTATGGATCATCTCTCTTGAAACACAATTTTTGTTGATTTTTATCTAGAGTCTCATTCTAGAAAATATTTGTCTAGGTACTTTTCTAGTTATTTTCTCTAGAAACAATCTTTTCTAGATGATTTTCTAGAACCTCAATCTAGACAAAAAGCTTTTCTACAAACTTTTCTGCATCCTCTATCTAGAAAGATTTCTTTACCAGATCCTTTTCTAGAGGTTCAACATAGAAAACATAGTTTTCTAGATCGTATATCTAGACAAAAGTCTTTTTAGATTCTTTTCTAGAGCCCAATTCTAGAAAACATTTTCTAGATTCTTTTCTGGATACTCTCCCTAGAAATAACTCTTTTCTAAATTCTTTTCTGGAGCCTCATTCAAGAATACATTTTTAGATACTTTTCTAGTTGTTCTTTTTATAAAAGAGACTTTTCTAGATTCATTTTGAAAATCTGAATCTAGAAAAAAATCTTTTCTGGAAACTTTTCAGGATATGTTCTCTTGAAACAATTCTTTTCTAGATCATATTCTAGAGTCTCAAGCTAGAAAACAATCTATTCTTGATCCTCTCTCTAGAAAGATTTTTCTAGATTTGTTTCTAGAGCTTCAATCTAGAAATCGTTCTTTTCTAGATTCTTTTATGGATCATCTCTCTTGAAATAATGTTTTTTTGGTTAGATTCTTTTCTGCAGCCTCATTCAAGAAAACATTTTTTAGATACTTTTCTTGTTGTTCTCTTTAGGAAAGAGACTTTTCTAGATTCTTTTACATATCATCTCTCTTGAAACAAGGTTTTTATAGATTCTCTTCTAGAGACTCATTCTAGAAAATATTTTCTTAATTCTTTTCTATTTCTTCTCTCTAAAACAATTCTTTTCTAAATGATTTTCTAGAACCTCCATCTGGACCAAAATCATTTCTAGAAACTATTCTGCATTCTCTCTCTAGTAAGAATTCTTTAATTGATCCCTTTCTACAGCCTTAAGCCAGAAAACATAATTTTCTACATGTTCTATCTAGAAAAAACTGTTTTCTCAATTTTTAACTAGAGCCCCATTCTAAAACAACATTTTTTTGATTCTTTTCTGGATCCTCTCTCCAGAACCAACTGTTTTCTAGATTCTTTTCTAGAGCCTCAAACTAAAAAAAAAAAAACCTTTCTTTTCTAGATTTTTTTTATGGATCATATCTTCTGAAACAATGTTAGTTCTTCTATCTAGAAACAAGTCTTTTTTTGATTCTTTTCTAGAGCCCCATTCTAGAAAACAGTTTTCTAGATTCTTTTCTGGATACTCTTTCTAGAAAGAACTCTTTTCTAGATTGTTTTCTTAAGCCTCAACCTAAAAAACAAAACAAAACAAAACAAAAAAACATTCTTTTCTAGACTTTTGTATGGATAATATCTTGTGCAACAATGTTTTTTTTTTTTTTTTTCTTAGATTCTTTTCTGATGCTTCATTCAAGAGAATAGTTTTTAGATACTTTTCTAGTTGTTATCTTTAGAAAAGAGTCTTTTCTGGATTCTTTTCTGGAGCCTCAATCTAGAAAACGTACTTTTCTAGATTCTTTTACGCACCATCTCTCTTGAAACAAAGTTTTTCTAGATTCTTTTCTAGAGCCTCATTCTAGAAAATATTTTTCTAGATACTTTTTTAGTTCTTATCTTTAGAAACAAGTCTTTTCTAGATGATTTTCTAGAACATCTGTCCATACAAAAATCTTTTCCAGAAAGTTTTCTCCATCCTCTCTCTAGAAAGAATTCTTTAGCATATCCTTTTCTAGAGCCTCAATCTAAAAAAACCCTTCTTTTCTAGATTCTTTTATGGATCATCTCTCTTGACAAAAAGTTTTTTTTTTTTGTTGGATTCTTTTCTGGAGCCTCATTCAAGAAAACAATTTTTTGGAGACTTCCGGCCAAGATGGCGGCGTGGAGGCTGACAGCTGCTTGAGCTCCTCATTTTCTCTCAGAACTTACTTCATGATAAGCCTAAGACTTAATGCTTGACCCAGAAAGAAATCCACAACTAATCACCAAGAGAAGACATCCTTGAAAGTCACCAGAAAAGGTCTGTGTTTGCTCGTGGGGCAGTCACTCAGACTGGGCACAGACATTCAAGCCAGAGTGAGACAGGCAGCTCACACAGCTCAGACCAGATGGGGAGGGGTACAATCTCTGCCGTTTCTGCGAAAAGACTTTTTTCCCAGAGTGGATACTCTGTCTTGGCAGCAAGCCAGGAGCAGAGGAGAGGGTGTAAATACCGGAGGTGACGATTAAAGCCCCAGAAAGCCAGCTTCTCTCAGAACCCCGCCACCCCCAAACCCCACCTGGACTGACTCAGTGCTTTCTCAGAGCCTCAGAGTGCAGACTCAGTACAGTCTGTTAGTGGCTCTCTGCTGCCCTACCCCCAGTCTGTAGAAGAAGCTCATTAATACCATCCAGCCCCATCCCCCGCAAAACAGACCAATTGTTTCTCTTGTCAATTTGTTTTCTTCGATTCTTACTTTGACAAAATGAACAAAAAGTTCAAAAGGGCTCTAACCATTGACAGCTTTTGTATGGAGAGAGAGCAGACTTCAAACACTGAGGAGACTAAAAACAGACTGTCCCCAGAGGAATCTCCTAAGGGGGATATGAGCTGCTCCACAATACAAAAGAATCTCATAGAGGAAATCAAAAAGGCTCTCACAAGAGAGCTGGAAGAGAAATGGGAAAAGGAAAGGGAAGCTTGGCAAGAGAGCCTGGAGAAGTCATCCCATGCATTCAAAGACAGAGTGGATAAAGAAATCAAATCATTGACAAACAAGATTAGTGAGCTGGAAAAGATAAACAACTCCAAGGAAAACAGGATTAGTGAGCTGGAAAAAGAAAACAGCTCTCTAAAAAATAAAATGGATAAAATGGGAAAAAATTCCATAGAAGATAACAACTCAATTGGACAATTACAAAGAGATATAAAAAAAGTGAGTGAAGAAAATACATCATTGAAAATTAGACTGGAACAAGTAGAAATGAATGACTCAAGGAGAAACCAAGAGGTAGTCAAGCAAAACCAGAGAAATGAAACAATTGAAAAGAATGTCAAGTACCTTACTAGAAAGACAACAGTCCTGGAAAACAGATCCAGGAGAGACAATTTGAGAATAATCAGACTCCCTGAAAAATGTGGGGAAAAAAAGAGCTTGGATACCATTTTCGAGGAAATTATCAAAGAGAACTGCCCAGACATTCTGGAAACAGAGGGTAAAATAGACATTGAAAAAATTCACTGATCACCTACTGAAAGGGACCCTAAAATCAAAACGCCAAGAAATATAGTGGCCAAATTCAAGAACCATCAGACAAAGGAAAATATATTGGAAGCTGCTAGAAAAAAATCAATTCAGATATGGAGGATCCACAATAAGGATAATCCAGGATCTAGCAGCGTCCATATTAAAAGAACGAAGGGCCTGGAACATGATATTCCAAAAGGCTAATGAACTTGGTATGCAGCCAAGAATAACATACCCAGCAAGAATGAGCATCCTTTTCCAGGGAAGAAAATGGACATTTAATGAAATAAATGAATTCCATCTATTATTGATGAAAAAACCAGACCTACATAAAAGGTTTGATCTTCAAATACAGAACTCAAGAGATTTCTAAAAAGGTAAAAAGAAATCTTGAGAACTATACTTCTGCCAAAAAAAATATGTAAAGAACATATGTACAATTTGTCTTAGAAACTACAGGTGGAAAGGAAATTATTTCATAAAAAAGTGTAAAGTGGTGGTACTACATCTCATGAAGAGGCAAGGTAACCTATCATATCTAAGAGAAAGAAAGGAGGGAGATGAACATAGTGTGTATCAATAGACCTATTCAATTTATGGTGAAACTTCTTCCACTTCGCTGAAAAGTGAAAGGGAAGGAGTAAGCTAAGGGGAAGGGAATACAGAAATTTCGAGGAAAAGGGGTAAAATAAGGGGAGGATCTTTAAGGTGGCAGAGGGATCCTAAAAAGGGAGGGCTGTGAGAAGCTGGTTTAATACTGGTTGGGGGGTAAGAGGGAAGGAAAGGGGAAAAGCATAAGCAGGGGTTAATAGTATGGCAAGCAATATAGAATTAGTCCTTCTAAACATAAATGTGAATGGGGCAAACTGCCTCATAAAGAGGAAGCAGTTAGCAGACTGGATTAAAAGTCAGAATCCTGCTATATGTTGTTTACAGGAAACACACCTGAAACAGGGTGAGACATTCAAACTAAAAGTAAAAGGGTGGACCAGAATCTATTATGCTTCAGGCAAAACCAAAAAAGCAGGAGTAGTCATCCTCATCTCAGATCAAGCAAAAACAAAAATTGATCTAATTAAAAGAGATAAGGAAGGCCATTATATCCTGCTAAAGGGCAGCATCAATAATGAAGCAGTATCAATATTAAACATATATGCACCAAGTGGTGCAGCATCTAAATTCTTAAAAGAGAAATTAAGAGAGCTGCAAGAGGAAATAGATATCAAAACTATAATAGTGGGAGATCTCAACCTTGCACTCTCAGAATTAGATAAATCAAACCACAAAATAAATAAGAAAGAAGTCAAAGAGGTAAATAGAATATTAGAAAAGTTTGATATGAAAGATCTTTGGTGAAAGCTAAATGGAGACAGAAAGGAATATACTTTCTTCTCAGCAGTTCATGGAACCTATACAAAAATTGATCATATACTAGGGCATAAAAACCTCAAAATCAAATTCAGTAAGGCAGAAATAGTAAATGCATCTTTTTCAGACCACAGTGAAATCAAAATTACATTTAATAAAAAGCCAGGGGAAAATAGACTAAAATAATTGGAAACTAAATAATCTTATACTAAAGAATGATTGGGTAAAACAGCAAATCATAGACATAATTAATAACTTCACCCAAGAAAATGACAATAATGAGACATCATACCAAAATGTGTGGGATACAGCCAAAGCAGTAATAAGGGGAAGTTTTATATCTCTACAGGCCTACTTGCATAAAATAGAGAAAGAGAGAGCCAATGAATTGGACTTACAACTAAAATTGCTAGAAAAGGAACAAATTAAAAACCCCCAGACAAACACAAAACTTGAAATTCAAAAAATAAAAGGGAAGATTAATACAATTGAAAGTAAAAAAACTATTGAATTAATTAATAAAACTAAGAGTTGGTTCTATGAAAAAACCAACAAAATAGACAAACCCTTAGTAAACCTGATTAAAAAAAGGAAAGCGAAAAAGCAAATTGTTAGTCTTGAAAATGAAAAGGGTGAACTCACCACTAATGAAGAGGAAATTAGAACAATGGTTAGGAGCTCCTTTGCTCAACTTTATGCCAATAAATTCGATGACTTAAATGAAATGGAAGAATACCTTCAAAAATATAGCTTGCCCAGATTAACAGAGGAAGAAGTAAGTAGTCTAAATAGTCCCATCTCAGAAAAAGAAATAGACCAAGCTATTAACCAACTTCCTAAGAAAAAGTCCCCAGGACCAGATAGATTTACATGTGAATGCTACCAAACATTTAAAGAACAACTAACTCCAATGCTATTTAAACTATTTGAAAAAATAGGGATTGAAGGAGTCCTACCAAATTCTTTCTATGACACAGACATGGTACTGATACCTAAACCAGGTAGATTGAAAACTGAGAAAGAAAACTATAGACCAATTTCCTTAATGAATATTGATGCTAAAATCTTAAATAAGATATTAGCAAATAGACTTCAGAAAATCATCCCCAGGATAATACACTATGACCAAGTGGGATTTATACCAGGAATGCAGGGCTGGTTTAATATTAGGAAAACTATTAGTATAATTGACCATATTCATAATCAAATTGATAAAAACCATATGATCATCTCCATAGATGCAGAAAAAGCATTTGATAAAATCCAACATCCATTCCTACTAAAAATGCTTTAGAATATAGGAATAAATGGACTATTTCTTAAAATAATAACGAGCATATATTTAAAATCTTCAGTAAACATCATATGTAATGGCGATAAACTAGAACCTTTCCCTATAAGATCAGGAGTGAAACAACGTTGCCCACTATCATGATTACTTTTCAATATAGTACTAGAAACTCTAGCCTCGGCAATAAGAGCCGAGAAAGAGATTGAAGGAATTAGAGTAGGAAATGCGGAAATCAAATTATCACTTTTTGCAGATGACATGATGGTATGCTTAGAGAACCCCAAAGACTCTGCTAAAAAGCTATTAGAAATAATTCAGAATTTTAGCAAAGTCGCAGGATACAAAATAAATCCACATAAATCCTCAGCATTTTTATACATTAACAACACAATCAAACAGCAAGAGATACAAAGAGAAATTCCATTCAAAATAATGGTCGATAGCATAAAATATTTGGGAATATATCTACCAAAGGAGAGTCAGGAAGTATATGAGAAAAATTACAAAACACTTGCCACAAAAATAAAGTCAGATTTAAATAATTGGAAAGACATGCAGTGCTCTTGGATAGGCCGAGCGAATATAATTAAGATGACATCCTCCCTAAACTAATCTATTTATTTAATGCTATACCAATCAATCCAAGAAACTATTTAAATAACCTAGAAAAAATAACAACAGAATGCATATGGAACAACAAAAGGTTGAGAATTTCAAGGGAAGCAATGTTTTTTTTCTTAGATTCTTTTCTGATGCTTCATTCAAGAGAATAGTTTTTAGATAGTTTTCTAATTGTTATCTTTAGAAAAGATTTTAGAGAGAAGAAATAGAAAAGAATTCTTTCTAGAAAGAGGATGGAGAAAACTTTCTAGGAAAGATTTTTGTCTGGATAGATGTTCTAGAAAATCATCTAGAAAAGACTTGTTTCTAGAGAGAAGAATTAAAACAGTATCTAGAAAAATATTTTCTAGAATGAGGCTATAGAAAAGAATCTAGAAAAACTTTGTTTTAAGAGAGATGGTCCCTAAAAAAAAAGTACGCATGGACAATTTGATTTTACTGATATAAAAGAAAAAAAGAGGCGGTGTAGTAAAGGGAAGGGGGTAGTATCAGAAAAAGGGGAGGGAGTGATAAAAAGAGGGAAACTACATCCCAGGAAGAGGCATAGAAAATACACCATATCTGAGGGAATTTAGAGAGGGGGAGAAACATTGTGTGAATCTTACTCTCATCAGAAGAGGCTCAAAGAGTAAACAACTGACATATTTGTTTTTCAGAGAATTCTCTCTCACCTCATTAAAAGGGGGGAGAGGAAAAGGGAAAAGGAAAAGGGGAATAAGGAAAGGAATTTAGAAGGAGAGGGGAGGGATATTAAAAAAGGGAGGGCTGTGCATCACAAGTGGCATCTATAAATTAAATATTGGGGAAGGGGTTCAGGGGGGTCAAGGGAAAAGGCATAATCTGGGGATAATATGATGGCAGGAATTACAGAATTAGTAATTTTAACTGTAAATGTGAATGGGATGAACGCTCCCATCAAACGGAGACGGATAGCAGATTGGATCAAAAATCAGAACCCTACAGTATGTTGTCTGCAAGAAACACACATAAAGCAGGGAGATACATACAGAGTAAAGGCAAAAGGTTGGAGCAGAATCTATTATGCTTCAGGTAAAGCCAAAAAAGCAGGGGTAGCTATCCTTATCTCAGATCAAGCAAAAGCAGAAGTTGATCTAGTTAAAAGAGATAAGGAAGGAAACTTTATCCTGCTGAAAGGTAGCATAAATAATGAAGCCATGTCAATACTACACATATATGCACCAAGTGGTATAGCATCTAACTTTCTAAAGGAAAAGTTAAGAGAATTGCAAGAAGAAATAGACAGTAAAACTATAATAGTGGGAGATCTCAACTTTGAACTCTCAGATTTAGGCAAATCAAACCACAAAACAAATAAGAAAGAAATTAAAAAAGTAAATAGAACATTAGAAAAACTAGGTATGATAGACCTTTGGAGAAAACTGAATGGCAATAGAAAGGAATATACTTTCTTCTCAGCAGTTCATGGATCCTATACAAAAATTGACCATATATTAGGACATAAAGATCTCAAAATTAAATGTAGCAAGGCAGAAATAATAAATGCCTTCTTCTCAGACCACAATGCAATAAAAGCTTCATTCAGTAAAAAGTTAGGGGTAAATAGACCAAAATGTAATTGGAAACTGAATAATCTCATCTTAAAGAATGACTGGGTGAAACAGCAAATAATAGAAACAATTAATAATTTCACCCAAGATAATGACAATGATGAGACATCATACCAAAATCTGTGGGATGCAGCTAAAGCAGTAAAAAGGGGAAATTTTATATCTTTAGAGACTTATTTGAAGAAAATAGAGAAAGAGAAGATTAACGAATTGGGCTTGCAACTTAAAAGGTTAGAAAAAGACCAAATTAAAAACCCCCAACCAAAAATTAAACTTTAAATACAAAAATTAAAAGGAGAAATCAATAATATTGAAAGTAAAAAAAAAACTATTGAATTAATAAATAAAACCAAGAGTTGGTTTTATGAAAAAGCCAATAAAATAGATAAACCTTTGGTAAATCTGATCAGAAAAAAGAAAGAGGAAAATCAAATTATTAGTCTTACAAATGAAAAGGGGGATCTTTCCACCAATGAAGAGGAAATTAGAGAAATAATAAGGAGTTACTTTGCCCAACTTTATGCTAATAAATTTGATAACTTAAGTGAAATGGATGACTTTCTCCAAAAGTATAGGCTTCCTAGATTAACAGAGGAGGTAATAAATTGCTTAAATAGTCCCATTTCAGAAAAAGAAATAGAACAAGCTATTAATCAACTCCCCAGGAAAAAATCCCCAGGACCAGATGGATTTACATGTGAATTCTACCAAACATTTAAAGAACAATTAGCCCCAATGCTATATAAACTATTTGAAAAAATAGGGGATGAAGGAGTCCTACCAAACTCCTTTTATGACACAGACATGGTACTGATACCTAAACCAGGTCGATCGAAAACTGAGAAAGAAAATTATAGACCAATTTCCTTAATGAATATTAATGCTAAAATCTTAAATAAGATATTAGCAAAAAGACTTCAGAAAATCATCCCCAGGATAATACACTATGATCAAGTAGGATTCATACCAGTAATGCAGGGCTGGTTTAATACTAGGAAAACTATTAGTATAATTGACCATATTAATAATCAAATTAATAAAAACCATATGATCATCTCAATAGATGCAGAAAAAGCATTTGACAAAATCCAACATCCATTCCTACTAAAAACTCTTGAGAGTATAGGAATAAATGGACTATTCCTTAGAATAATCAGGAGCATATATTTAAGACCGTCAGTAAGCATAATATGAAATAGAAATAAACTGCAACCTTTCCCAGTAAGATCAGGCGTGAAACAAGGTTGCCCACTATCACCATTACTATTCAATATAGTACTAGAAACACTAGCCTCAGCAATAAGAGCCGAGAAAGAGATTCAAGGAATTAGAGTAGGAAATGAGGAAATCAAACTATCACTCTTTGCAGATGACATAATGGTATACTTAGAGAACCCCAAAGACTCTGCTAAAAAGCTATTAGAAATAATTCAGAATTTTAGCAAAGTGGCAGGATACAAAATAAATCCACATAAATCCTCAGTATTTTTATACATCACCAACAAAATGCAACAGCAAGAGTTACAAAGAGAAATTCCATTCCAAACAAATGTTGAGAGTATAAAGTATTTGGGAATCCATCTACCAAAGAATAGTCAGGAATTATTTGAGAAAAATTACAAAACACTTGCCACAAAAATAAAGTCAGATTTAAATAATTGGAAAGATATTCAGTGCTCTTGGTTAGGCCGAGCGAATATAATAAAGATGACAATACTCCCCAAACTAATCTATTTATTTAGTTCAGACTCCCAAGAAACTATTTTATTGACCTAGAAAAAAATAAGATCAAAATTCATATGGAAGAATAAAAGGTCGAGAATTGCAAGGGAACTAATGAAAAAAAAGTCAGAGGAAGGTGGTCTAAGTGTACCTGATCTAAAGCTATATTATATAGCAGTAGTCACCAAAACTATTTGGTACTGGCTAAGAAATAGAAAGGTAGATCGGTGGAACAGATTAGATACAAAGGACAAAAAAGGGTACATCTATAGCAATCTAATCTTTGACAAACTTAAAGATACCAACATTAGGGATAAAAATTCATTATTTGGAAAAAACTGTTGGGAACACTGGAAATTAATATGGCAGAAATTAGATATGGATCCACACTTAACACCATATACCAAGATAAGATCAAAATGGGTCCATGATTTAGGCATAAAGAATGAGATCATAAATAGATTAGAGGAACAGAGGATAGTCTATCTCTCAGACTTGTGGAAGAGGAAGGAATTTATGACCAGAAGAGAACTAGAGATCATTATTGATCACAAAATAGAAGATTTTGATTACATCAAACTAAAAAATTTCTGTACAAACAATACTAATGCAAACAAGATTAGAAGGGAAGTAACAAATTGGGAAAATATTTTTAAAAGCAAATGTTCTGACAAAGGTCTCATTTCCAAAATATAGAGAGAACTGACCCTAATTTATAAGAAACCGAACCATTCTCCAGTTGATAAATGGTCAAAGGATATGAACAGACAATTCTCAGATGAAGAAATTGAAACTATATCCACTCATATGAAAGAGTGTTCCAAATCACTACTGATCAGAGAAATACAAATTAAGACAACTCTGAGATACCACTACAAACCTGTCAGATTGGCTAAGATGACAGGAACAAATAATGATGAATGTTGGAGGGCATGTGGGAAAACTGGGACACTAATACATTGCTGGTGGAGTTGTGAAAGAATCCAGCCATTCTGGAGAGCAATTTGGAACTATGCCCAAAAAGTTATCAAACTGTGCATACCCTTTGACCCAGCAGTACTACTTATATGGGCTTATATCCCAAAGAAATACTAAAGAGCGGAAAGGGACCTGTATGTGCCAAAATGTTTGTGGCAGCTCTTTTTGTTGTAGCTAGAAACTGGAAGTTGAATGGATGCCCATCAATTGGAGAGAGGTTGGGTAAATTATGGTATATGAAGGTTATGGAATATTATTGCTCTGTAAGAAATGACCAGCAGGAGGAATACAGAGAGGCTTG
This sequence comes from Sminthopsis crassicaudata, assembly GCF_048593235.1. Taxonomy (NCBI): domain Eukaryota; kingdom Metazoa; phylum Chordata; class Mammalia; order Dasyuromorphia; family Dasyuridae; genus Sminthopsis; species Sminthopsis crassicaudata. The sequence goes on from NC_133619.1 coordinate 188,122,906, forward strand.
GAGAGATTTATATCAACTGACGCTGAGTGAAAAGAACAGAAGCAGAAGATCGCTATACACTTCAATGCTGTATGAAGAGGTATTCTGATGGAAGTGGATATCTTCAACATAAAGAAGATTCAACTCACTTCCAGTTGATCAATGATGGACAGAAATAACTATATCCAGAGAAGGGACACAGGGAAGTGAATGTAAATTGTTAGCACTACTGTCTATCTACCCAGATTACTTATACCTTTGGAAGCTAATACTTAATGTGCAACAAGAAAATTGTATTTGCACACATATATTGTATCTAGGTTATATTGTAACACATGTAAAATGTATGGGATTACCTGTCATAAGGGGAGGGAGTGAAGAGAGGGAGGAGATAATTTAGAAAAATGAATTAAAAAAAAAAAGGAACTTGAAAAAAGAAAGAGACTTTTCTAGGTCCTTTTGGAAAACCTCAATCTAGACAAAAATCTTTTCTAGAAACTTTTCTGTATCCTCTCTCTAGAAAGAATTCTTTACTAGAACCTTGTATAAAGCCTCAACATAGAAAATGTAGGTTTCTAAATCTTCTCTCTAGAAACAAGTCTTTTCTAGAGCCCCATTCTTGAAAACATTTTTTCTAGATTCTTTTTTGGATACTCTCTCTAGAAAGAACTTTTTTCTAGATTCTTTTCTTGAATCTCAACCTAAAAAAAAAGTTCTTTTCTAGAATTTTGTATGGATAATATCTTGTGAAACAATGTTTTTTTTTTCTTAGATTCTTTTCTGCAGCTTCATTCAAGAGAATATTTTTTAGATACTTTTCTAGTTGTTATCTTTAGAAAAGTGTCTTTTCTAGATTCTTTTCTAGAGCCTCAATCTAAAAAAAAACTTTCTTTTCTAGATTCTTTTATGGATCATGTCTTCTGAAATAATTTTTTTGTTAGATTCTTTTCTGGAGCCTCATTAAAGAAAATATTTTTTTAGATTCTTTTCTTGTTGTTGTTTTTAGAAAAGAGACTTTTCTAGGTTCTTTTCGAAAACCTCAATCAAGAAAAAAATCTTTTCTAGAAATTTTTCTAGATCCCCTCTCTAGAAACAATTCTTTTCTAGATCATTTTCTAGAGCCTCAATGAAGAAAACATTCTTTTCTGGATCCTCTCTCTGGAAACAACTATTTTGTGGATTCTATTCTAGAGCCTCAATCTAGAAATCCTACTTTTCTTGATTCTTTTAGGGATCGTCTCTCTTGAAACATAGTTTTTGGCAATTCTTTTCTAGAGCCTCAATCTAGAAAATATTTGTCTAGATAATTTTCTAGTTATTCTCTCTAGAAACAAGTCTTTTCTAGATGATTTTCTAGAACCTCAATCTAGACAAAAATCTTTTCTAGAAACTTTTCTGCATCCTCGCTCTAGTAAGAATTATTTAAGAGAACCTTTTCTAGAGCCTCAACCCAGAAAATATAATTTTCTATATGTTCTATCTAGAAAAAAAAATATTTTCTAGATTCTTAACTAGAGACCCATTCTAGAAAATATATTTTTTTTATTCTTTTCTGGATCCTCTCTCTAGAAACAACTCTTTTCTAGATTCTTTTCTAGAGCCTCAACCTATAAAAAAGTTATTTTCTAGATTCTTTTATGGATCAACTCTCATGAAATAAAGTTTTTTTGTTAGATTACTTTATGGATTCTCATCCAACAAAACATTTTAGGTACTTTTCTTCTTGTTCTCTTTAGAAAAAATACTTTTCTAGATTCATTTCAAAAACCTCAATCTAGAAAAAAATCTTTTCTGGAAACTTTTCTAACTCCTCTCTCTGGAAACAATTCTTTTAGAGATCATTTTATAGAGGCTCAATCAAGAAAACATTCTTTTCTTGATCCTCTCTCTAGAAACAACATTTTTCTAGATTCTTTTCTAGAGCCTCATTCTAGAAATTGTATTTTTCTAGATTCTTTTATGGATCATCTCTCTTGAAGCACAGTTTTTTGTCAATTCTCTTCTAGAGCCTCAATCTAGAAATCCTACTTTTCTTGATTCTTTTATGGATCATCTCTCTTGAAACACAGTTTTTGTCGATTCTTTTCTAGAGCCTCACTCTAGAAAATATTTGTCTAGATACTTTTCTAATTACTCTCTCTAGAAACAAGTCTTTTCCAGATGATTTTTTAGAACCTCAATCTAGACAAAAATCTTTTCTACAAACTTTTCTGCATCCTCTATCTAGAAAGAATTCTTTACCAGATCCTTTTCTAGAGCCTTAACTGAGAAAACATAGTTTTCTAGAAAGTCTATCTAGAAACAAGTCTTTTCTAGATTCCTTTCAAGAGCCCCATTCTAGAAACATTTTCTAGATTCTTTTCTGGATCCTCTCTCTAGAAACAACTCTTTTCTAGATTCTTTTCTAGAGCCTCAATCTAAAAAAAAAACATTCTTTTGTATTATCTTTTATGGATCAAATCTTCTGAAACAATGTTTTTTTTTTTTTTAAGATTCTTTTTTGGAGACTCATTAAAGAAAATATTTTTAGATACTTTTATAGTTGTTCTCTTTAGAAAAGAAACTTTTCTAGGTTCTTTTTGAAAACCTCAATCTAGAATAAAGTCTTTTCTAGAAACCTTTCTAGATCCCCTCTATAGAAACAATTCTTTTCTATTTTATTATTATATATATATTTTTATAATATTATCCCTTGTATTCATTTTTCCAAATTATCGCCCCCCTTCCCTCTACTCCCTCCCCCCGATGACAGGCAATCCCATACATTTTACATGTGTTACAATATAATCTAGATACAATACATGTGTGTAAATACCATTTTCTTGTTGCACAATAAGCATTAGATTCCGAAGGGACATGTAACCTGGGCAGACAGATATTAGTGCTAACAATTTACATTCACTTCCCAGTGTTTCTCCTCTGGGTGTAGCTACCTCTGTCCATCATTGATCAACTAGAAGTGAGTTGGTTCTTCTTTATGTTGAAGATTTCCACTACCATCAGAATATATCCTCATACAGTACTGTTGTTAAAGTGTACAGTGATCTTCTGGTTCTGCTCATTTCACTCAGCATCAGTTGACGTAAGTGTCTCCAAGCCTCTCTGTATTCCTCCTGCTGGTCATTTCTTACAGAGCAATAATATTCCATAACTTTCATATACCATAATTTACCCAACCATTCTCCAACTGATGGATATCCATTCATCTTCCAGTTTCTAGCTACAACAAAAAGAGCTGCCACAAACATTTTGTCACATACAAGTCTCTTTCCGCTCTTTAATATTTCTTTGGGATATAAGCAATGCTGGGTCAAAGGGTATGCACAGTTTGATAACTTTTTGGGCATAGTTCCAAATTGCTCTCTAGAATGGCTGGATTCTTTCACAACTCCACAATTTAAAAGACCTCAATCTAGATCTGCAATTTAGAAAACATAGTTTTCTAGATCAACTGTCTAGAAACAAGTCTTTTCTAGATTCCTTTCAAGAGCCCCATTCTAGAAAACATTTTCTAGATTCTTTTCTGGATCCTCTCTCTATAAACAACGCTTTTCTAGATTCTTTTCTAGAGCCTCAATCTAAAAAAACAGTATTTTGTAGATTCTTTTATGGATCATATCTTCTGAAACATTTAATTTTTTTTTTAATTCTTTTCTGGAGCCTCAACCTAAAAAAAAAAAAAAAAAAAAGGTCCTTTTCTAGATTCTTTTATGCATCAACTCTCCTGAAATAAAGATTTTTTTTTGTGAGATTATTTTGTGGATTCTCATCCAAGAAAACATTTTTAGGCACTTTTATTCCTTTAATCTTTAGAAAAGAGACTTTTATAGATTCATTTCAAAAACCTCAATCTAGAAAAAAATCTTTTCTGGAAACTTTTCTAGATCTAATTATTTAGAGATCATTTTTAGAACCTCAATCTAGAAAACATTCTTTTCTTGATCCTCTCTCTAGAAACAACATTTTTCTAGATTCTTTTCCATCGCCTCATTCTAGAAATCATAGTTTTCTAGATTCTTTATGGACCATCTTTCTTGATATAAAGTATTTTTTGTTAGATTCTTTTCTGGAGCCCCATTCAAGAAAACCTTTCTTGTTGTTGTCTTTAGAAAAGAGGCTTTTCTAGGTTCTTTTCGAAAACCTGAATCTAGAAAAATATCTTTTCTCAAAACTTTTCTAGATCCCCTCTCTAGACACAATTCTTTTCTAGATCATTTTCTAGAGCATCAATGGAGAATACTTTCTTATCTTGAACCTCTCTCTGGATACAACTATTTTCTAGATTCTCTTCTAGTCTCAATCTAGAAATCCTACTTTTCTTGATTCTTTTATGGATCATCTCTCTTGAAACACAGTTTTTGCCAATTCTTTTCTAGAGCCCCACTCTAGAAAATATTTGTCTAGATACTTTTCTAGTTATTCTCTCTAGAAACAAGTCTTTTCTAGATGATTTTCTAGAACCTCAAACTAGACAAAAAAATTTTCTACAAACTTTTCTGCATCCTTTATCTAGAAAGAAATCTTTACCAGATCCTTTTCTTGATCTGCAATTTAGAAAATATAGTTTTCTAGTTCGTCTGTCTAGAAACAAGTCTTTTCTAGATTCCTTTCAAGAGCCCCATTCTAGAAAACATTTTCTAGATTCTTTTCTGGATCCTCTCTCTATAAACAACTCTTTTCTAGAGCCTCAATCTTAAAAAAAAAAAAAAAACAGTATTTTGTAGATTCTTTTATGGATCATATCTTCTGAAACATTTTATTTCTTTTTTAAATTCTTTTCTGGAGCCTCATTCAAGAAAACATTTTAGATACTTTTCTTGTTGTTGTCTTTAAAAAAGAGACTTTTCTAGGTTCTTTTCGAAAACCTTAATCTAGTCAAAAATCTTTTCTAGAAACATTTCTGCATCCTCTCTCTAGTAAGAATTTTTAAGAGATCCTTTTCTAGAGCCTCAACCCAGAAAACATAGTTTTCTAGATGTTCTATCTAGAAACAACTGTTTTCTAGATTCTTTACTAGAGCCTCATTCTAGAAAACATTTTTTTATTCTTTTCTGGATCCTCTCTCTAGGAACAACTCTTTTCTAGATTCCTTTCTACAGCCTCAACCTAAAAAAAAAATAAATAAATAATAAATAAAAGTTCTTTTCTAGATTCTTTTATGCATCAACTCTCCTGAAATAATTTTTTTTTGTGAGATTATTTTGTGGATTCTCATCCAAGAAAACATTTTTAGGCACGTTTATTCTTTTAATCTTTAGAAAAGAGACTTTTATAGATTCATTTCAAAAACCTCAATCTAGAAAAAAGTATTTTCTGGAAACTTTTCTAGATCTAATTATTTAGAGATCATTTTTAGAAACTCAATCTAGCAAACATTCTTTTCTTGATCCTCTCTCTAGAAACAACATTTTTCTAGATTCTTTTCCATCGCCTCATTCTAGAAATTGTAGTTTTCTAGATTCTTTATGGACCATCTTTCTTGATATAAAGTATTTTTTGTTAGATTCTTTTCTGGAGCCCCATTCAAGAAAACCTTTTTTAGATACTTTTCTTGTTGTTGTCTTTAGAAAAGAGGCTTTTCTAGGTTCTTTTAGAAAACCTGAATCTAGAAAAATATCTTTTCTCAAAACTTTTCTAGATCCCCTCTCTAGACACAATTCTTTTCTAGATCATTTTCTAGAGAATCAATGGAGAATACTTTCTAATCTTGAACCTCTCTCTGGAAACAACTATTTTCTAGATTCTCTTATAGAGTCTCAATCTAGAAATCCTACTTTTCTTGATTCTTTTATGGTTCATCTCTCTTGAAACACAGTTTTTGCCGATTCTTTTCTAGAGCCCCACTCTAGAAAATATTTGTCTAGATACTTTTCTAGTTATTCTCTCTAGAAACAAGTCTTTTCTAGATGATTTTCTAGAACCTCAAACTAGACAAAAAAATTTTCTACAAACTTTTCTGCATCCTCTATCTAGAAAGAAATCTTTACCAGATCCTTTTCTAGATCTGCAATTTAGAAAATATAGTTTTCTAGTTCGTCTGTCTAGAAACAAGTCTTTTCTAGATTCCTTTCAAGAGCCCCATTCTAGAAAACATTTTCTAGATTCTTTTCTGGATCCTCTCTCTATAAACAACTCTTTTCTAGATTCTTTTCTAGAGCCTCAATCTTAAAAAAAATAGTATTTTGTAGATTCTTTTATGGATCATATCTTCTGAAACATTTTTTTTTTAATTCTTTTCTGGAGCCTCATTCAAGAAAACATTTTAAGATACTTTTCTTGTTGTTGTCTTTAAAAAAGAGACTTTTCTAGGTTCTTTTCGAAAATCTTAATCTAGTCAAATATCTTTTCTAGAAACTTTTCTGCATCCTCTCTCTAGTAAGAATTCTTTAAGAGATTCTTTTTTAGAGCCTCAACCCAGAAAACATAGTTTTCTAGATGTTCTATCTAGAAACAACTGTTTTCTAGATTCTTAACTAGAGCCCCATTCTAGAAAATATTTTTTGATTCTTTTCTGGATCCTCTCTCTAGAAACAACTCTTTTCTAGATTCTTTTCTACAGCCTTAACCTAAAAAAAAAAAAATAAAAAATAAAAAAAAACACGTTCTTATCCAGATTCTTTTATGGATCAACTCTCTTGAAATGAAGTTTTTTTGTGAGATTATTTTATGGATTCTCATCCAAGAAAACATTTTAGGTACTTTTCTTCTTGTTCTCTTTAGAAAATAGACTTTTCTAATTTCATATTGAAAACCTCAATCTAGAAAAAAAATCTTTTCTGGAAACTTTTCTAGATCCTTTATCTAGAAACTATAATTTTCTAGATCATTTTCTAGAGCCTCAATCTAGAAAACATTCTTTTCTTGATCCTCTCTCTAGAAAGATTTTTCTAGATTATTTTCTAGAGCTTCAATCTAGAAATCGTACTTTTATAGATTCTTTTATGAGTCATGTCTCTTGAAATAATGTTTTTTCCATTAGATTATTTTCTGGAGCCCCATTCAATAAAACATTTTTAGATACTTTTCTTGTTGTTGTCTTTAGAAAAGCGACTTATCTAGGTGCTTTTTGAAAATCTTAATCTAGACAAAAATCTTTTCTAGAAACTTTTCTGCATCCTCTCTCTAGATAGAATTCTTTACTAGGTCCTTGGCCAGATCCTCAACTTAGAAAACGTAGTTTTATAGATCTTCTAACTAGAACAAGTCTATTTTAGATTCTTTTCTAGAGTCCCACTCTAGAAAACATTTTTCTAGTTTCTTTTTTGGATAGTCTCTCTAGCAGTAACTCTTTTCTAGATTCTTTTCTTGAGCCTCAAACTAAAAAAAAGGTTCTTTTCTAGAATTTTGTAAGGATAATATCTTGTGAAACAATGTTTTTTTTTCCCTTAGATTCTTTTCTGCAGCTTCATTAAAGAGAATATTTTTAGATACTTTTCTTGTTGTTGTCTTTGGAAAAGAGACTTTTCTAGGTTCTTTTCGTAAACCTTAATCTAGACAAAGATATTTTCTAGGAACTTTTCTGTATCCTTTCTCTAGAAAGAATTCGTTACTAGGTCCTTGTCTAGATCCTAAACTTTAAAAATGCAGCTTTCTAGATCCTCTATCTAGAAACTAGTTCTTTTTAAATTCTTTTCTAGAGCCCCATTCTAGAAAACATTTTTCTAGATTCGTTTCTGGAAAGAACTCGTTTCTAGTTTCTTTTCTTGTGCTTCAACCTAAAAAAAACCATTGTTTTCTAGAATTTTGTATGGATAATATCTTGTGCAACAATCTTTTTTTTCTTAGATTCTTTTCTGCAGCTTCATTAAAGAGAATATTTTTTAGATACTTTTCTAGTTGTTATCTTTAGAAAATAGTTTTTTCTAAATTCTTTTCTAGAGCCTCAATCAAGAAAACGTAATTCTCTAGATTGTTTTATTGACTATCTCTCTTGAAACAAAGTTTTGCTAGATCCTTTTCTAAAACCTCATTCTAGAAAATATTTTTCTAGATACTTTTTTTTTTCTCTCTAGAAACAAGTCTTTTCTAGATGATTTTCTTGAACATCTGTCTAGACAAAAATCTTTTCTAGAAAGTTTTCTGCATCCTCTCTCTAGAAAGAATTCTTTAGTAGATCCTTTTCTAGAGCCTTAATCTAAAAAAACCCTTTTTTTCTAGATTCTTTTATGGATCATCTCTCCTGAAACAAAGTTTTTTTTTTTTTTTTTTTTTTTTGATTATTTTCCGGAGCCTCATTCAAGAAAACAATTTTAGCTACTTTTCTTGTTGTTCTCTTTAGAAAAGAGATTATTCTGGATTATTTTACAGATCATCTCTCTTGAAACAAAGTTTTCCTAGATTCTTTTCTAGAGCCTCATTCTAGAAAATATTTTTCTAGATACTTTTTTAGTTCTTCTCTCTAGAAACAAGTCGTTTCTAGATGATTTTCTAGAACATCTGTGCAGACAAAAATCTTTTCTAGAAAGTTTTCTCCATCCTCCCTCTAGAAAGAATTCTTTATTAGATCCTTTTCTAGAGCCTCAATCTAAAAAAAAAACCTTCTTTTCTAGATTCTTTTATGGATCATCTCTCTTGAAACAAAGTTTTTTTTTTTTTTTTTTTTTGGATTCCTTTCTGGAGCCTCATTCAAGAAAACATTTTTTAGATACTTTTCTTGTTGTTCTCTTTAGAAAAGTGACTTTTCTAGATTCGTTTAGAGATCATCTCTCTTGAAACAAAGTTTTTATAGATTCTTTTCTAGAGCCTCATTCTAGAAAATATTTTCTTGATTCTTTTCTATTTCTTCTCTCTAAAAACAATTCTTTTCCAAATGATTTTCTAGAAGTCAATCTAGACGTAGATGTTCTATCTAGAAACAATTGTTTTCTAGATTCTTAACTAGAGCCCCATTCTAGAAAAATTTTTTTTTTATTCTTTTCTGGATCCCCTCGCTAGAAACAACTCTTTTCTAGATTCTTTTCAAGAACCTCAAGCTAAAAAAAGTTCTTTTCTAGATTTTTTTATGGATTAACTCTCTTGAAATAAAGTTTTTTTGTTAGATTATTTCATGGATTCTCATCCAAGAAAACATTTTAGGTACTTTTCTTCTTATTCTCTTTAGAAAAGAGACTTTTCTAGATTCATTTTGAAAACCTCAATCTAGAAAAAAAATATTTTCTGAAAACTTTTCTAAATCCTCTCTCTGGAAACAATTCTTTTAGAGATAATTTTCTAGAGCCTCAATCTAGAAAACATTATTTTCTTGATCCTCTCTTTAAAAAGAATTTTCTAGATTCTTTTCCAGAGCCTCAATCCAGAAATCGTACTTTTCTTGTTATTCTCTTTAGAAAAGAGATTTTTGTAGATTATTTTACAGATCATCTCTCTTGAAACAAAGTTTTCCTAGATTCTTTTCTAGAGCCTCATTCTAGAAAATATTTTTCTAGATACTTTTGTAGTTCTTCTCTCTAAAAACAATTCTTTTCTAGATGATTTTCTAGAACCTTAATCTAGTCAAAAATCTTTTCTAGAAACTTTTCTCCATCCTTGCTCTAGTAAGAAGTCTTTAAGAGATCCTTTTCTAGAACCTCAAACCAGAAAACATAGTTTTCTGGATGTTCTATCTAGAAACAACTGTTTTCTACATTCTTAACTAGAGCCCCATTCTAGAAAATATTTTTTTTTTATTCTTTTCTGGATCCTCTCTTTAGAAACAACTCTTTTCTAGATTCTTTTCAAGAGCCTCAACCTAAAAAATTTCTTTTCTAGTTTCTATGGATTAACTCTCTTGAAATAAACTTTTTTTTTGTTAGATTATTTCATGGATTCTCATCCAAGAAAACATTTTAGGTACTTTTCTTCTTGTTCTCTTTAGAAAAGGGACTTTTCTAGAGTCATTTTGAAAACCTCAATCTAGAAAAAAATCTTTTCTGGAAACTTTTCTAGATCCACTCTCTGGAAACAATTCTTTTAGAGATCATTTTCTAGAGCCTCAATCAAGAAAACATTCTTTTCTTGATTCTCTCTCTTGAAACAACATTTTTCTAGATTCTTTTCTAGAGCCTCATTCTAGAAATTGTAGTTTTCTAGATTCTTTTATGGATCATCTCTCTTGAAACCCAATTTTTTTCCGATTCTTTTATAGAGACTCAATCTAGAAATCCTACTTTTCTTGATTCTTTTATGGACCATCTCTCTTGAAACACAGTTTTTGTCAATTCTTTTCTTGAGCCTCATTCTAGAAAATATTTGTCTAGATACTTTTCTAGTTCTTCTCTCTAAAAACAAATCTTTTCTAGATGATTTTCTAGAACATCTGTCCAGACAAAAATCTTTTCTAGAAAGTTTTCTCCATCCTCTCTCTAGAAAGAATTCTTTATTAGATCCCTTTCTAGAGCCTCAATCTAAAAAAACAAAACAAAACAAAACAAAACAAAACCTTTCTTTTCTAAATTCTTTTATGGATCATCTCTCTTGAAACAAAGTTCTTTTTGTTGGATTCTTTTCTGGAGCCTCATTCAAGAAAACAATTTTTAGATACTTTTCTTGTTGTTCTCTTTAGAAAAGACACTTTTCTAGATTCTTTTACAGATCATCTCTCTTGAAAGAAAGTTTTTATAGATTCTTTTTTAGAGCCTCATTTTAGAAAATATTTTCTTGATTCTTTTCTATTTCTTCTCTCTAAAAGCAATTGTTTTCTAGATGATTTTCTAGAACCTCAATCTAGACAAAAATCTTCTCTAGAAACTTTTCTGCATCCTCTCTCTAGTAAGAATTCTTTAATAGATCCTTTTCTACAGCCTCAATCCAGAAAACATATTTTTCTACATGTTCTATCTAGAAACAACTGTTTTCTAGATTTTTAACTAGAGCCCCATTCTAGAAAACAATTTTTTGATTCTTTTCTGAATCCCCTCTCCAGAAACAACTCTTGTTCACTTCCAAGCCCACCTCCTTTTTTCCACACTCTAGACTTGAGTTTCACGGGCTATCTCACTCGCTTCTGCGATCCCGTACTCTTCCACATGGTCAAGTGTTGAGTTTCGCAAGCTAACTGGCTCGCTTCCATGCTCCCACTCACTTCTGTGTGCTAAAGGCTTTAGTTTCGCACGCTATCTCCCTCACTTCCGTGTGCTCCCGCACTCTTCCGCGTGGTTAAGAGTTGAGTTTTGCGCACTATCTCACTTTCTTCCGCTCTCCCGCACTCTTTCGCGCATTCAAGGGTTGAGTTTTGCACACTATCTCGCTTGCTTCCGCGATCCCGCTGGCTTCCACAAGCTCAAGAATTGAGTTTCGTGCACCATCTCATTCGCTTCTGCGCTTCCGCTTGCTTCCAGCTCTCAAGATTTTAGTTTTATGTGCTCTCTCGTTCTTTCTGCACTCCCGCACTCTTCCACATGTCAACAGTTGAGTTGTGCGCACTCTCTCTCTTGCTTCCTCGCTCCCACTAGCTTCCGTGCACTCAAGACTATTTTCATGCGCCCTCTCGTTCACTTCTGCTCTCCCACTTGCTTTCAGAGCTCAAGACTTGAGTTTTGGGCGCTATCTCGATCTCTTCCGCGCTCATGCACTCTTCCGCTTGGTCAAGAGTTGAGTTTTGCACGCTAACTCTCTCAATTCCACGCTCCAACACTCTTACCCGCGCTCAAGACTTGATTTTCATGCGCCCTCTTGATCGCTTCCAAGCCCAACCCCTTTTTTCCGCGCTCAAGACTTGAGTTTCACATGCTATCTTGCTCGCTTCTGTGATCCCACACTCTTCCACACAGTCAAGAGTTGAGTTTCGCACGCTAACTCGCTCGCTTCCACGTTCCCACTCGCTTCTGCATGCTAAAGGCTTGAGTTTCGCACGCTATCTCCCTCACTTCCGTGAGCTCCCGCACTCTTCCGCGTGGTCAAGAGTTGAGTTTTGCACCCTAACTTGCTTGCTTCCGTGTGGTCAAGACTTTAGTTTTGCACGTGGTCTTGCTTTATTCTTCGGGCTCCGCTTGCTTCCTTACTCTCAAGATTTGAGTTTCGCGCACTAACTCACTCTCTTCCATGCTCCCACTCGCTTCTGCGTGCTAAAGACTTGAGTTTCGCACACTATTTCCCTCACTTCCGTTCGCTCCCACATTCTTCCACGTGGTCAAGAGTTGAGTTTGGCACACTAACTCGTTCGCTTCTGTGCTCCCGCTCACTTCCAGTGCTCAAGACTTGAGTTTTACATGCTATCTCGTTCTTTCCTCGCTCCCGCACTCTTCCGCGCATTCAAGAGTTGAGTTTCGTGCACTATCTCAGTTGCTTCCGCGATCCCGCTGGCTTCCACAAGCTCAAGAATTGAGTTTCGTGCACCATCTCATTCTCTTCCGTGCTCCTGCTTGCTTCCAGAGCTCAAGACTTGAGTTCCACGTGCTGTCTCGTTCTTTCTGCGCTCCCGCACTCTTCCACGCAGTCAAGAGTTGAGTTGTGTGCACTCTCTCTCTTGCTTCCTCGCTCCCGCTAGCTTTCGTGCGTTCATGACTAGTTTCACACACCCTCTCATTCGCTTCCACACTCCCACTTGCTTTAAGAGCTCAAGACTTGAGTTTCGCACACCATCTCATTCGCTTCCTCGCTCCTGTACTGTTCTGCATGGTCAAGACTTGAGTTTGGTGCACTATCTCTCTTTTTTCCTCGTTCCTGCTGGCTTCCACGTGCTAAAGACTTTAATTTCTCGCGCTGTCTCGCTTGCTTGCACGGGTCCGTTAGCTTCCATGCACTCAAGACTTTAGTTTCGTGTGCCCTCTCATTCGCTTCCAAGCCCACCCGCTTGCTTCCGTACTCTCAAGACTTGAGTTTTGCGTGCTAACTCGCTCGCTTTCGTGCTCCCGCACTCTTCTGCGCATTCAAGAGTTGAGTTTCGCATGCTAACTCGCTTGCTTCTGTGCGGTCAAGACTTTAGTTTCACACGCTGTCTCACTTGCTTCTGTGGGCCCCCCTTGCTCCTTACTCTCAAGAGTTGAGTTTCACGCGCTAACTTGCTTCTGCGTGCTAAAGACTTGAGTTTCGCATACTATCTCCCTCACTTCCATGCACTCCCGCACTCTTCCACATGGTCAAGAGTTTATTTTCGTCCACTTACTCATTCGCTTCCACGCTCCCGCTTGCTTCCGCGCTCCCGCTTGCTTCCAGCTCTCAAGACTTGAGTTTTACGCGCTATCTCATTCTTTCTCTGCTCCCGCACTCTTCTGTGCGGTCAACAGTTGAGTTGTGCGCACTCTCTCTCTTGCTTCCTCGCTCCCGCTAGCTTCCATGCACTCAAGACTATTTTCACATGCCCTCTCATTTGCTTTTGTGCTCCCACTTGCTTTCAGAGCTCTAGACTTGAGTTTGGGGCGCTATCTCGATCTCTTCCGCACTCCTGCACTATTCCGTGTGGTCAAGAATTGAGTTTTGCTCACTATCTCTCTCACTTCCGCGCCCCCACACTCTTTCACGTGCTCAAGACTTGAGTTTCGCACACCATCTTATTCGCTTCCACGCCAACCCCTTTGCATCCAGCGCTCAAGACTTGAGTTTTGGGCGCTATCTCGATCTCTTCCACGCTCCTGCACTCTTCCACTTGGTCAAGAGTTGAGTTTCGCATGCTAACTCTCTCAATTCAGCGCTCCAACATTCTTACCCGCGCTCAAGACTTGAGTTTCGTGCGCCCTCTTGTTCGCTTCCAAGCCCACCCCCTTTTTTCCGCACTCAAGCCTTGAGTTTCGATTGCTATCTCGCTCGCTTCTGTGATCCTGCACTCTTCCACACAATCAAGATTTGAGTTTCGCACGCTGTCTCGCTTGATTCTTCGGGCTCCACTTGCTTCCTTACTCTCAAGAGTTGAGTTTCTCACACTAACTCGCTCTCTTCCGCGCTCCCACTCGCTTCTGCGTGCTAAAGACTTGAGTTTCACACGCTATTTCCCTCACTTCCGTGTGCTCCCACATTCTTCCACGTGGTCAAGAGTTGAGTTTGGCACACTAACTTGTTCACTTCAGTGCTCCCGCTCACTTCCAGCGCTCAAGACTTGAGTTTTACGCGCTATCTCGTTCTTTCCTCACTCCCGCACTTTTCCACGCATTCAAGAGTTGAGTTTCGCGCACTAACTCGCTTGCTTCTGCAGGCCCCACTTGCTTCCTTACTCTCATGAGTTGAGTTTCACATGCTAACTTGCTTCTGTGTGCTAAAGACTTGAGTTTCGCACACTATCTCCCTCACTTCCGTTTTTTGTGCACAATCTCTCTTGCTTTCTCACTCCCGCTAGCTTCCGTGCACTCAAGACTTTAGTTTCGCGCACCATCTCATTCACTTCTGCACCCACCCACTTGCTTCCCTGCTCAAGACTTGAGTTTCACACGCTATTTCCCTCACTTCCGTGTGCTCCCACATTCTTCCACGTGGTCAAGAGTTGAGTTTGGCACACTAACTTGTTCACTTCCGTGCTCCCGCTCACTTCCAGCGCTCAAGACTTGAGTTTTACGCGCTATCTCGTTCTTTCCTCACTCCCGCACTTTTCCGCGCATTCAAGAGTTGAGTTTCGCGCACTAACTCGCTTGCTTCTGCAGGCCCCACTTGCTTCCTTACTCTCATGAGTTGAGTTTCACATGCTAACTTGCTTCTGTGTGCTAAAGACTTGAGTTTCGCACACTATCTCCCTCACTTCCGTTTTTTGTGCACAATCTCTCTTGCTTTCTCACTCCCGCTAGCTTCCGTGCACTCAAGACTTTAGTTTCGCGCACCATCTCATTCACTTCTGCACCCACCCACTTGCTTCCCTGCTCAAGACTTGAGTTTCGCACGCTATCTCGCTGGCTTCTGCAATCCCGCACTCTTCTGAGCACTCAAGAGTTGAGTTTCACACGCTAACTTGCTCGCTTCCGTGCTCCCACACTCTTCCGTGCGTTCAAGAATTGAGTTTCATGCACTATCTCGCTTGCTTCCGTGCAGTCAAGACTTTAGTTTCACACGCTGTTTTGCTTGATTCTGTGGGCCCCGTTTGCTTCCTTACTCTCAAGAGTTGAGTTTCGCGTGCTAACTGGCTCGCTTCCACACTACCACTCGCTTCTGCGTGCTAAAGGCTTGAGTTTTGCACGCT
This sequence comes from Sminthopsis crassicaudata, assembly GCF_048593235.1. Classification (NCBI taxonomy): domain Eukaryota; kingdom Metazoa; phylum Chordata; class Mammalia; order Dasyuromorphia; family Dasyuridae; genus Sminthopsis; species Sminthopsis crassicaudata. The sequence goes on from NC_133619.1 coordinate 188,137,961, forward strand.
ATCTCCCTCACTTCCGTGCATTCCCACACTCTTCTGCGTGGTCAAGAGTTGAGTTTTGCGCGCTAACTCTCTTGCTTCCGTGCTGTCAAGACTTTAGTTTCGCGCACTAACTCATTTGCTTCTGCGGGCCCCGCTTGCTTCCTTACTCTCAAGAGTTGAGTTTCACGTGCTAACTTGCTTCTGTGTGCTAAAGACTTGAGTTTTACACACTATCTCCCTCACTTCCGTGCGCTCCCGCACTCTTCCGCTTGGTCAAGAGTTGAGTTTTGCGCACAATCTCTCTTGCTTCCTCGCTCCTGCTAGCTTCCGTGCACTCAAGACTTTAGTTTCGCACACCATCTCATTCACTTCTGCACCCACCTGCTTGCTTCCCTGCTCAAGTTTTGCGCTCTATCTCGCTGGCTTCTGCGATCCCGCACTCTTCTGAGCACTCAAGAGTTGAGTTTTGCACGCTAACTTGCTCGTTTCCGCGCTCCCGCACTCTTCTGCGCGTTCAAGAGTTGAGTTTCACACACTCTCTCGCTTGCTTCCACACTCCCGCTTGCATCCAGTGCTCAAGACTTGGGTTTTGTGCGCTATCTCACTCTATTCCGCGCTCCTGCACTCTTCCGCTTGGTCAAGAGTTGAGTTTCGCACACTAACTTGCTTGCTTCCGTGCAGTCAAGACTTTAGTTTTGCACGCTGTTTCGCTTGATTCTTCGGGCCCCGTTTGCTTACTTACTCTCAAGAGTTGAGTTTCACGCGCTAACTCGCTCACTTCCACGCTCCCACTTGCTTCTGCGTGCTAAAGACTTGAGTTTCGCAAGCTATCTCCCTCAATTCCGTGTGCTCCCACACTCTTCCGCGTGGTCAAGAGTTGAGTTTGGCGCACTAACTCGTTCGCTTCCACTCTCCCGCTCGCTTCCAGCACTCAAGACTTGAGTTTTACGCGCTATCTAGTTCTTTCCTCACTCCCGCACTCTTCCGCGCATTCAACAGTTGAGTTTCACGCACTATCTCACTTGCTTCTGTGATCCTGCTGGCTTCCAGAAGCTCAAGAATTGAGTTTCATGCACCATCTCATTCGCTTCAACGCTCCCGCTTGCTTCCAGCGCTCAAGACTTGAGTTTTACGCACTATCTCATTCTTTCTGTGCTCCCGCACTCTTCCACACAGTCAAGAGTTGAGTTGTGCGCACTCTCTCTCTTGCTTCCTCGCTCCTGCTGGCTTCCATGCACTCAAGACTTTAGTTCCACGCGCTGTCTCGCTTGCTTGCGCGTTCCCACTAGCTTCCGTGCGCTCAAGACTAGTTTCACACACCCTCTCGTTCGCTTCCACGCTCCCACTTGCTTTCAGAGCTCAAGACTTGAGTTTTGCACACCATCTCGTTCGCTTCCTCGCTCCCGCACTCTTCCGTGTGGTCAAGACTTGAGTTTGGTGCACTATCTCTCTGGTTTCCTCATTCCTGCTGGCTTCCACGTGCTCAAGACTTTAGTTTTTCACGCTGTCTCGCTTGCTTGCACGGTCCCGCTAGCTTCTGTGTGCTCAAGACTTTAGTTTTGCGTGCCCTCTCGTTCGCTTCCACGCTCACCCACTTGCTTCTGTACTCTCAAGACTTTAGTTTCGCGTGCTAACTCGCTCGCTTTCACACGCTCAAGCCTTGAGGTTCTCACACTATCTCTCTCACTTCCACACGCTCCCACACACTTCTGTGTGGTCAAAACTTGAATTTTGCGTGCTGTCTCGCTCACTTCTGTGCGCCTCCGCTTGCTTCCATACTCTCAAGACTTGAGTTTCGCGTGCTAACTCGCTCGCTTTTGCACTCCCGCACTCTTCCGCGTGGTCAAGAGTTGAGTTTTGTGCATTAACTTGCTCGCTTGAAAGAGTGCGGGAAGCTCATGAAAGATAGCATGGAGCATGCAAAAGCGACTGAGGAGCGTGTGAAAGAGAGCAGAGAGCATGCGAAAGCAAGCGGGATGTGTGAGAATGCAAGCAGAGAGTGTGTGAAAACGAGCGGCTAAGTGCATGAAAGTGTGTGAGTCAGTGCACAAAAGCAAGCAGGCAGTGTGTAAAAGTGAGTGGGGAGCGTGCAAAAGTGAGTGGAGAGTGTGCGAAAGCAATCGGAGAGCATGCGAAAGCGAGTCAGTGAGCATGCAAAAGCATATGAGTAAGCCCCCAAAAGCGAATGGGAAGCACCCAAAAGCGAGTGGGCAGCACCCAAAATCAAGTGAGGAGTGTTGAAAGTGAACATGGGTGGAGCGTTGAAAGCGAGTGGAAAGTACACAAAAGCGAGCAGGGAACGTGCGAAAGTGATCGGGTGATTGCCCAAAAGTGTGTGAATCAGCATGGGAAGGAGAGAAAAAAGCACACAAAGGCGAGCCAAAAGTGCACAAAAATGAGCGAGGAGTGTGCGAAAGTGAGTGGGGAGTGTGCAAAAGCGAGAGGGTGAGTGTGTGAAAGCCTATGAGTCTGCTTGCAAAAGCAAGCAAAAGCTAGCAAGTCAGTGTGCAAAAGCGAGCCAAAGGCACGCAAAAGCAAGCAGGGAGCAGGCCAAAGTGAGCAGGGAGCGGTCCAAAGCCAGCAGGGAATGTGCAATAGCAAGTGGGTGAGCACACAAAGGCGAGCGGGAAACATGCAAAAGTGATTGGAGAGCATGTGAAAGTGAGTGTGAAACACACAAAAGCAAGTGGGAAGCACAGAAAAGCAAGTGGTGAGCATGTGAAAGTGAGTGGACAGCACGTGAAAGCGATCCAGAAGTGGGTAAAAGCGAGTGGGGAGCGTGCAAAAGTGATCAGGGAGCGTGCAAAAGCAAGCGGGTGAATGCAAGAAAGTGCGTGAATAAGCGGGCAAAAGTGAGCGGGAAGCATGCATAAGCAAGTGGATAAGTGTGTGAAAGCGATTGGAAAGTGGGCAAAGAGGCTAAGCACGCGAAAGTGTGCAAGTCAGTGCATAAAACAAGCAAAAGCTAGTGAGTCAGCATGCAAAAGCGAGCCAAAAGCATGCCAAAGTGAGGGGGGAACGTGCAAAAGCGAGCGGGTGAGTGCGTGAAAGCATACAAGTCAGCGTGCAAAAGAGAACAGGATGCACACAAAAGTAAGCGGGGTGTGTGTGAAAGTGAGCAGAGAGCGTGCGAAAACGAGTGGCTAAGTGTGAAAAAGTGCGGGAATCAGCATGTGAAAGCAAACGTGTGAGCGCATGAAAGCGTACGAGTCAGCGTGCAAAAGTGAGTGGGAAGCACACCAAAGCAAGCACAGAGCATGTGAAAGCAAGTCAAAAGTGTGTAAAAGCAAGCAGGGAACATGCAAAAGCAAATGGGAAGCATGCAAAAGCAACCGTGTGAGCACGCAAAAGCGTACGAGTCAGCACCCAAAAGAGAACGGGAAGCGCACAAAAGCAAGTGGGGTGCATGCAAAAGGGAGCAGAGAACAGCAAAAGCGTATGAGTTAGCGTGAAAGCATATGAGTCAGCACAAAAAAGAGAGCGGGCAGCACCCAAAAGCGAGTGGGAAGCGAGTGGGAAGCGCGGAAAAGCAAATGGGGAGTGTGTGAGAGTGAGTGTGGAGCGTGCAAAAGTGAACCAGAAGCATGTAAAAATGACCAGGGAGCGTGTGAAAGTGGGCAGCTTGCATGCGAAAGTGAGCGGGTGAGCATGTAAAAGCATATGAGTCAGCACACAAAAGCGAGCGGGAAGTGCCCAAAAGTGAGTGGGAAGCACGGAAAAGCAAGCGGGGAGCATGCGAAAGAGAGTGGGGAGCTTGCAAAAGCAAGGATGTCTGAACTGAAAGCGTATGAGTCCGTGCGTGAAAGGGAATGGGAAGCATGCAAAAGTGAGTGGGGTAGGTGCAAAAGCTAGAGGAGAGCGTGTGGAAGCAAGTGGGTGAGCATGTGAAAGCAAGTGGAGAGAATGAAAAAGTGAGCAAGTGAGCACGTGAAAGCGTGCAAGTCAACACGTGAAAGAGAGCCAAAAGTGCGCAACAGCGAGCAGGGAGTATGCAAAAGCGAGCGTTTGAGTGTGTGAAAGCTTACGAGTCAGTGCACAAAAGAGAACGGGAAGCGCGCAAAATCAAGCAGGGAGCATGCAAAAGCGAGTGGGTGAGTGCTCAAAGACGAGCAGGAAGCACGCAAAAGCAAGAGGAGAGTGAGTGAAAGCATGCGAGAAGCACACAAAAGAGAGCATGGAGCATGCAAAAGCTACTGAGGAGCGTGTGAAAGTGAGCAGAGAGTGTGCAAAAGCAAGTGGGGTGCGTGAGAAAGAGAGCAGAGAGTGTGTGAAAGCGAGTGGCTAAGTGCACAAAAGTGTGCAAGTCAGCGTGCAAAAGTGAGTGTGAAGTGCACAAAAGTGAGTGGGAAGCACACAAAAGCAAGTGGGGAGTGTGTGAAAGTGAGCAGAGAGCACATGAAAGTGATCCAAAAGTGGGTAAAAGCTACCAGGGAGCATGCAAAAGTGATTGGAGAGTGTGCAAAAGTGAAAAGACAAGGACTGAATAGAAAATTTGATCTTCAAATATAGAACTCAAAAGAAGCATACAAATATAAAAAGGAAAGAAAAAATAACTTTCTTTTAAAAGTTAAAAAGCTTATATACCTATATAGGAAGATAATATGTTTAACTCTTGAGATCTGGATCTCTGTTATGGATATACTTAGAGGGTGCAGGTATAATGTGATTTATATTGTGATGATATAAAAAAAGAAACTAGAGGAGGAAAGGAAATTCTATGGGAAGAGAATGAAAATGGAATCAAAATGGGGTTGGTTAATATTTCATGAAAAGGCAAAAAAAAAAGACCTATTACAATTCAGGGAAAGAAGGGATGGGGGTGAGCATTTTGTGAATCTTATTAGATTTGTCTCAAAGAGAGAACATCAAATACATTTAGCTTCACAGAAAAGCTTGTCTCACTTATAGGGAAGTAGGAAGGGAATGGGGAAAGGAAAAAAGGAATCTAATAGAAGGGAGAATAGAAGTAGGTGGGAAAGGGATAAAAAAAAGGGAGATGTAAAAGAGGAGGCTTTAAGGGAGAGGGAGATCAGAAGCAAAGTACTGGGAAGGAGTGAAAGGGGGAAAGGGAAAAGTATAGCTGGAGGAAAACAAGAGGGAAGGTAATACATTTAAATTATGAATGTTAATGGAATGAACTCTCCCATAAAATTGAAATGGATAGCAGACTGGATTAAATTTGTTGTTTACAAGAAATACATTTAAAGCAGAGTGATACATTCAGAGTAAAGGTAAATGTAATGACTGTGTTGGGGGCACATCTTCTTCTCCTTTTAGATAGCCATCTCTTCTTCCTTCTTTTTCTCTTCAGTTCTATGGACAACTCTGAGATGTCTGGTGGGAATCCACTGCTGAAGGTTTTCTCCTGTGCAGATACAAGCATATCCTGGCCCCCATATTAGAACCCTATAGGATCCCTCCCATCCTTTAGGTCCTATTTTCATTACCATGGTCTCATTCTTATTAGGGGACCTTCTTAATGAAGATAAGGTGTTATCTTTGAGTGATTCTCTGTCTATGTTCATCAAAGAATATTTCATAGCTAAACTTAAATTATTTGAATCAAATTTTAAGTAATTTATTGAGTATACTGCTTTATCTTTGTCTTTCTGAGTGACTTTACCTCCAGCTCCTTGTTTTTGTTTTTTGATAAATCTCTTGATGGTGTGATTAGTCCTTTCTACAATGGCCTGTCCTGTAGTGTTATAAGGAATCCTAAAAATAAGATGTATGGAGAATTCCTGTGATAATTGTTTTAATTTTTTTTAAGTATATGAGGGCCTATTATCAGTCTTAATGGTGTGTAGGATACCCATAGAGGCAAAACAGTGAAATAAGTGATTTATTACACATGAAGCAGCTTCCCCTCATTGAGAAGATACAGATACAAAGCCTGAATAAGTGTCAACTGTAACATGAATGCATGTTTTTCCCATATGTGTAACATCCATCAGTCATATATCATTTGGCCTGTCACCCCTGGGGTTAGTCTCCAGCCCTACATGTCTTTGAAAATATGGTACACGCGTTACATATCTTTTTATTATGCTTGCTGCTTTTTTGCCAGGACAATCCATACAATCTCCGGAGAGATGTGGCAGATAGAGGCAGATATTCATTGTTAGGATTACTAAGTGAGAACTCGGGTTGTCTGGATAGTGACAAGGTGAGAATTCAGGTTGGACAATTACAAGGTGAGAACTCAGGTTGACTTGATGGAAGGAGCAGGCTCATTGGCTGAGGTGGTTCTTCCCAGAAGCCCTTGCATTATCCCACACCCATTCTCTGGGAGAATAAAAGAGAGGACTCCCAGAGATAGAAAAAAGACTCTGCATTGCATCAGGCTTGACGGGGCTCTCTGCAGGAAGGGAAGTCACTTCTCTGGACAAGAGTTAACAGCAACTGCCTGGAGACAATGGTTCACTACAGGAAGAAGAATCTGTCTGAAAGATTTGAGTAGACACAGCAGATCTCTTCCCAGAGAGCGATCCAGCAGCTTCTGGAGACAACAGCACGTTACATTTGGCGCCCAACGTGGGGCAAGGACTTTTGCTTATCCTGACAAGAGGAGCTAGACCAGACCTTCGCAATTTGGCGCCTGAACAGGGACAGACATGGTCCTGATTCCAGTGGAAAAGCCTCCCATCCAGATCTCAGTCTCTCTGACCCAGAACCGTGAGTAACGAGGAAACTTTGTTAAAGATTAAGTGAGCGTGCTAATAGATAAATAAGGAACTTAACTTGTTAAGGGATAAACCAGGAATCTCTTATAGCTTAAATGGGGCAGATGTTAGCTATATTCAATCCCTGGACCTCAGCCGACTCAACCCCAGCCCCAGAAGCAACCTCAGCTCCACCCCCATTCAGGAGTGGTACTATAGAGAGTATAATCAAGATAATTGAGGAGCAGAGTTTACTTGTAACCTGGGTACAGATTGCTAAACTCTTGGCTGCATTAAGACGCACATCCCCTTGGTTCTTAGAGGAAGAAAAGATAGATGTAGATAAATGGAAGCTAGTGGGATATGAAATGAAAGAATTTCAAGCAAAAAATGGGCCTCGTTCAATTTCTGCAGAAGTATTTTATATCTACCACATAGTTCAATTAGCCTTAAACTATCAAGCAAGTTGTAGGAGAAGGAAAAGTTCTAAAAATGAACAGAGGAGGAAGTGTGAGGAAAAAAGGAAAGATCAAGATCTTTCCCTAGAGCAAGAGGATTTAAATGAGGAATTATGGTATGATTCTCTTGAAGAAGCTTCAACCCTGCCTAGAGAACAGATTATTGACAGGCCCACATCAACCCCACCTTCAGAGATGGAGGAAGAAAGAGGGGAAGAGGCAGAAACACAAACAGAATTGCCTGTGAAGAAGCCTAAGCCTATGACAAGATTAGAAAAAGCATTGGTTAAAGCTAAGAGAGAAGGACAGGATATAAGTGATTTTATACATGCATATCCTGTGATTGAAAATACTGACTCTGTAGGTAAAAAAAGGAGAAGATATGCACCTTTAGATTTGAATAAAATTAAGGATTTGAAAAAAGGTTGTACCCTTTATGGGGCTACATCAGCTTATGTCAAAATGTTACTAGATGGTTTGTCTTATGAAGTCCTAACCCCGAATGATTGGAAATCCATAGCAAGGACATGTCTGGAACATGGAGAAAATGTATTATGGCTTGCGGAATTTCATGAATTATGTAAAATTCAAGTCAGATGCAATTTGGAAATAGGAGTTAACAAACAATTCACTTTTGAGCACTTAGCTGGTGAAGGTCAGTATGGAGAGAATTCGGAACAGATTAATTATACCATGACAATATATGAACAAATTGCTAAGGCTGCAATAAAAGCTTGGGGTGTCCTTCCTGGACAGAAAGATCGTGGAGAGGCTTTCACTAAAATACAGCAAGGTCCCAATGAACCTTTTGCAGATTTTGTGGGACGTTTGCAAACTGCTGTCAAAAGAACTATTGGAGAAAATTCAGCTACAGAAATAATGACCAGACATCTGGCTAAGGAAAATGCCAATGAGATTTGCAAAAGAATTATATGGGGATTAGACAAAGATGCTCCTTTAGAGGAGATCATAAGACGCTGTGCTACAGTGGGAACAAATGCTTTTTACACCCGGACAATGATGAATGTGGAAAGGCAGGGTCCCTCCTGGCAAGGGCCTTCTAGAGAAACTCGGCGATGTTTTCAATGTGGAAAAATTGGGCATCTAAGAGCTCAGTGTAGGTATGGAGATACAGTGAGAAGACAGGGTGAAAGAAGACCTAAAACCCCATGTCCAAAATGCAACAGAGGACTCCATTGGGCATCAGAGTGTAGAATAATTCAGGGAAATGGGATGAGGGGCCCAGGTCCAGGGCCCCAGGCAAAAAAGACTTGGGGCATGATGGCAGCTGATGTTACACCCAAAGAACCTTTAGAAGGCCAGGACTCTGATTTAATCAATCAGCAGAAAAGCAATCACATGGCAGAAAGGGATTACCTGATAAGTCAGTCAAAAGGCAATCAGATTGCAAAAATGGATTACACTTGGGGAGAATACAGGCCTTTTAAACCAACAGGGCTGTGCCCAGTGCAAACAACTCCAATGTAATTGTCAGATGATGAGAAGAGATTTAGAAAGTGGTAAATAGAAGGAAATTAGATAGGTTAACTGCCTGGGAGAGAGGGTTTGCTTGTATTTCTTCAGCAGGAGAAGGAATCAGATGGGTGCCAACGAGTCATATTCCCCTTATCCATCAGAGAAAGACAGAAAAAGAGAAAGGCCTCAAAATAAAGGAGAAGATCTAAGAAACATCTGACACTGAAAGAGCATGGATAATAAGAAGACTGTTAAAGAACTTTAAAACCAGCAGGAATCATTGGACTTCCTCACACAAGATGAGACTAATGGACAATGGACTTATGGACATTTATAAATTTTCAATTTATGATTATGTTATATACTTCTAGCATGTGTTACGTTACTATGTTACTATGTGCTTATGTAATTTATGTAATTATCTGTAATACTTCCCATATTGATGGATTTATGTTTCAAGGTCATTTATGTAATTATCTGTAATACTTCCCATATTGATGGATTTATGTTTCAAGGTCATGACTGTCCTATGTTCTAAATCAAAAGAAAGGGGGAGATGTTAGGATTACTAAGTGAGAACTCGGGTTGTCTGGATAGTGACAAGGTGAGAATTCAGGTTGGACAATTACAAGGTGAGAACTCAGGTTGACTTGATGGAAGGAGCAGGCTCATTGGCTGAGGTGGTTCTTCCCAGAAGCCCTTGCATTATCCCACGCCCATTCTCTGGGAGAATAAAAGAGAGGACTCCCAGAGATAGAAAAAAGACTCTGCATTGCATCAGGCTTGACGGGGCTCTCTGCAGGAAGGGAAGTCACTTCTCTGGACAAGAGTTAACAGCAACTGCCTAGAGACAATGGTTCACTACAGGAAGAAGAATCTGTCTGAAAGATTTGAGTAGACACAGCAGATCTCTTCCCAGAGAGCGATCCAGCAGCTTCTGGAGACAACAGCATGCTACATTCATGAATTTTTATTGCTTCTTCTAGAGGACAGAGAAGAATACATTGTGTAAACAGACCATCCACTACTTTGTTCCCTTCAAATATAGGTCCTAGTCTGTCCGTATGAAAGTGGATGTGCATTATATAAAAAGGATGCATTCTCATTAAAATCACCTCTTATGCCTCCTGAAACAATGAGAAGATAGGTCCTGTTGGGGCCTTTCTATATGCTGTTCCTATTTTCTGGATCACCCCAATTGCATAGTGACTATCTAAAATGATATTGATGTGCTTGTCTATTTCCAATGAGTGTAGTAAATATATTAGAGATGCCCAATTGTAGGGAATATATGGCTGCTATTTTGCTTGGTGGCATCAGTAAACACATTAGAGTCTTTAAGTCGATGTGTTTTTGGTTTTGTGGGAAATATCTTATTGCTACTGTTCATAGAATGGCAACTGGTTCAGGATTTTTCCTGCTCTTACTTCTCCTCATCCTAACAAAATAGTCCAGGTTTCCTGAGTAGCTATTAAGTAATCCAACCTATCCTTGTCTTTGCTAATCCATGTAATTCCTGCTTCTCCTGTTAAATGGATAATTCTGAGCAATGTTTTCCTTGCTATTTCATCTGTCAAGTCTTTTATTTAAAACAAATACAGGGGAGTTCCCTGAGCTATTTGTTTCCTCAATATGTCCTAATTTTAATTATTCTTGTACTAACTGGTATAAAGCAGCTATTTATAATTTGGTCAGAGGCCATTGTTCTACCCATATTGATGTGTTGGTAGTCCAAATCATTTTTAGAGTGGTGGAAGTCGCAGTAGCAATGACCCCTTCTAATAATAGGTGGTGATCTTCATCCCTAATTGATGAAATATATCCCTACCCCATAAGTTAATATGAAAGCCATCTATTATTAAAGGAAAAATGGTTCCTGTCTTTCCATCTTTTTGCCACTTTACCAGTTCAGCCGACAACAAAGCCTCTTCATTGCCTCCTATCTCTACCACTCTATTGTTAACTGAAATCATAGGCCACCAAGGGGGCCACTGAGAAGCAGCCATCACAGTCCTGTCAGTTCCAGCATCTATTAATCCTTCAAACTGTTGGTTATTAAAAGTAAGGGTAAGTGTAAGCTGAGTGAATATGATAGCTTTTATAAAATATGTTTGTACAACAGCCTCTGAATTTGGACCCATCTGCGGGGCAAATTCACAATTATTATCTTCTATTTTAACTGTATGTTCAAATTATACATTTAATAGCCCTAGTTTCTACTTACAGTGAAATACTATATTAATTTTAAAGACTATTTTCCTACCTATAACTTTGAAATCTACTAAAATATTTTGATCTAATGCAAAGTAACAAAATGACTTATTGAAGAATTTATAGATTGTTATTGTGTTTTTAAATATTATGAATGTGTACATATATATACAAATACATATACAAACACTCCTTTATACATATATACATGGACAAAAAAAAATTAAATATTCCTAAATCCTCAAAGCAGGAAGGTCATTGAAAAAAATTAGAGGAAAAAATTTACTATCAACTTATGTTTGGCAGCTAGGTAAACCAGAAGCCAAGTTGTCTATTTACTGTAGCTGATGCCAATTGGAATCCAACACACAGTTTGTAACAGCTGAAAGCTGTCAACTTTGAGAACAGCATAAGGACAATATGATAGTCAAAACAGGATGAAACTACAGTCTAAACAAAATGACACATGCATTTGTGCAATTAGCAGCATCAGCAAAAGGAAAGTAGTTTGAAATATTGTCAGTTGTCCAAAAATAGGAGAAAGCTTATTTTATCAGAGCAATTAAGTCAGAATCTGGCTAAATTGAATTAAAGATATAGGATAGTATGGGGAAGAGCATTGGTAATATGACAGGAATGGTAAGCTTTCATTAATATCTATCTTATCATACATATCACATTCCCCAAATATGAGTGTAATCATTTCATAAGCCTCTAAATATTTATATAAGCTATCACAGAAATATAGGAATACATTTTTCTTTTGAAAATCTATCAATAAATAAATGAAATTTAAGCTTGTTTATTAAATTACTTGGAGTATTACAGCTGCAGAACCTAAGGTGAGAAAACATCTATTTAGGAGAGCTTTTCATGTATCTTAGTTGTTGGCCATCTGGCTTCTGCATCTGCCATCACCAATGTTCAAAATTGATCTTTTAATTCCCAAATATTTGTTTCTCAGTCTTCAACCCTCCTGATCTCTGTTGTATTTTTATCCTATTCACTTATTTCCCCTGGATATTCTTTTTTCTGGTTTTTCTTCTATAAATCTGATCATGCCTTAATTTCTTTTACTAGTTTATCATCTATATCATACTCCTTAAATGTGAATGTTTCCAAGGCCCTATCCTTGATCATTTTCTCTTCTCTTTCTGCAGTCTGTGGTGTAACTACCTGCTCCTGTGGATTTACTTATAATCTTCATGTTAATGACTCAGATCAATATATCTATCCCCAATCTCTCTCTTGAACTCCACATTTTCAATTCCCTGTTAGACATTTCAAATTGGATGCTCAGGAGATATCTCAAATGCCTGAAACATAACTGAATATATTTCCCCAAAGTCTACCTTCTTCCAAATGTCTATACTTCTGTTAAAGGCACTATGATTGTTCCAGTTTCTAAGGATTTTAACTTTAACATTATTTTCAACTCATCACTTTCCCTTACTCCATGTACACAATCAGTTGCCAAATCTTGTCATTTCTGTTTCCATAGCATTTATCTCATCAGACTTTTTGTCTTTACTCACATATTTACCACCTTAAGTCAGGCCTGATTACCTCCTATTTAGACTATAAATATCCACCTAAATGATCTCTTTATCTTAAGGTTTTCCCCATGACAGTCTTATTTCTACACATTTGCCCAAGTGATTTTTCCTTAAAACAAAGATCTGTTATTTCCATACTAATTGCTCCCTGTTACCTTGTCTGTTTAATTTATAAAGCTTGTCAACACATCATCCTGATTTTTGTTTCCAATCTCATTATATATTACTTTCCTACCCGTACTCTAAAATGTGGACTAACTTTTCTATTCCTCCCTCATGGATGTATAACTCTAGTTCTCATTACTTTGAACAGTCTCTTTCTCTAATTTCTCTAATGTCCTCTCTCTTCACGATTACCTCATCTATGTCCTTTATTCATTCAACAATTTACACAAGCTTCTATATGAAGCTTTTCTTAATTGTTTAATGGTTAGTGCCCTCTACCAGTACTTTATAATTAATTACCTTGTTTGTATTTGCATTTTTTTACATTTATTCTGCACAAATGAAAAAGATGATAGAAAGAAGGGAAGAAAAAAAGAAAGGAAGGAAGGAAGAAAAAAAAATTTCTCTTAAATAATGTAAGCTCCCTTAGAATAGTACAGTGGATAGAGTCTGTTCATTTCACTCCCCCCTTTTACTTGTGACTGGTTAGAAGCTGCACTCATCAGAGGCCTAAGGGGAGTTTTGGCAACAAACAACTTAACTGCTTGGATCCTTTTCCTGATATATGTGGTTAAACAGTTAATCAAACAAGGGGCGCATTTAGTAGAGCTAGCAGGAATAGAGCAAGGGGACCTATCAGGGACATTATAAGCAAGGTCATCCAGAGGGACCAATTAAAAATATGACTGGTACCAGGACATTGATTGTAGTTGAGTGGTCTCCCCCACTCTTTGATTGTAAATAGAGATTCCCTTACCTCCCCTGAGTCATTAGCATAGAAATAGGAAGCCTCCCTGAGGGCCATACATAGACCTGCCTGTTTAAGGTAGAGTAAATCCAGGCCCTGAAGATTTTATAGGATCATCTCTGCCAAAGGGTTTAAAGAGTTCTCCAGGAAGGATATTTCATTTTTCTAGGTCCTTTAAGTCCTGGTCCACCTGGGAACCCAAAGCTAACAGCTGGCTGTCACCATGGATCAGGGTAGTGATCCCAACAGCCGCGGAGCTTGCTATTCCTAGTCATACTAGCAAGTGATTAGAATAGGAGCAGCTCTGCATGCCCTACCCAATAAACCAAAATGTTCTTCAGCTCCTTCCTTAGAGTACAAATAAATTTGAGGGATTGCATATACAAGTAAGCAAAGCTCAGGGGATTCTTCCAAAGTATTTTGACCAATACATGGAGTTAGTCTCATGCAAAATAGGATCCTGTCAGGCCTGTATTGGGGAGTTGGCAGTAACCACTACACAATACTTTTTGTACAGGGAGTGCTCCAGATCATAGCATCCCTCCCAAAATTAATCTGAGAATGTGGGTGGTGCATTCTGGGGGCAGGTTCTCAGCTGAGAGTGAAAGATTCTGGTTCCAGTGGGCCTCTGACCCTCAAGTGGCGCTTATGCCTATGTCCACAAAGTAGGAGGTGCTGGGTCCAGGCAGATCCAACAACTTGTGGAGAGGGTGGGATTGATTAGGTTTATCAGCTGGTATGCTACATCAAGAGCTGACATAAAGGTCTTATAGGGAGACAGCAGTCTCTGGGAAATGGAGGCTGAGGGAGTGTTAAGACAATTGTCATGGTTTCCCCCTCCAGCCTAGAAGTGGTCATGGCTGGTTTCAGGAGTAAAGGAGGATTAATACCTGCATTAGGGCCTTAGGGGATGTTTTCCCTCCGGAGGGTCCTGAGATTGTGAAACAAAGATTTTGAACATGGCTCCCAAATCTCTTCCTGCCACATAAAATCTGATATCCCAGGTCCTTTCCAATTCCCAGGCCTCATTATATGATTCTTTCATTGTGACTGCAATGGGATTGTAAATTCCTTCCTTCTGGCATTGTGATGGTGGTGTTAATCTATGCACCTTAATGTAGGAGTCCTGGCTTTTGTCAAAGAACCAATCTGCTATGGTCTCACAGCCCTATGATCTGCATTGGTACTGGCCCATCCCCTAACAACATCCACCAAGAATATATAAGTACTGGGATTTTCCCCAATCCTTTCTCCATGCTCAAGGACCACCCACATCCATATGAGGGGAGGATCTTGTTCTCATATTCCCTTTCCTCAAATTGAAGGGATTGCTCTTTTCATGAGTGTTGTAAAACAATGCTGGTGGGAGGGAGGGAGGGAATTCCAAGAGCTTCCCAAGAGCTGGCATAGATCTAAAAAGAACCATTGCTGCCTGTAAGTCCCATTTTGGGCTGCAACCTCCTCCCACCCCCACCCCTATGCTTCTTATTTAAGTCTACATATATATATCTATGGGGGAAATAGTGGCTAGGCTCCCCCAGTAGAGTGGAGGAGGTATAAGCGAGGATCAGGCTGCAAAATGGGGTAAGATGCAAAACATGTTTTTTGATCCCAGGGCTGAATGAGACTTTGGTCTCCAAGAATCCAGCAGTGAATGTGAATTCTCAATGACATGTATATGACTCCAAGCGCAAGTAGCTAAATAAAGGCAGGTGAGCAGAAATCTCCAAGCAGGGACCATCAATCCAGTTCTGACAGGTTCGGGGGTAGGACCATAAATTCTAACTAACTTAAGGAGGTGTCCAACTAGAGCCAGTAAGTCTGGACTTAGAAATACCAATTAGGTATGAGATAGGACATCTGGAATTTTATCTTCTGGAATACCAGATCTCCATAGGCCTAATTATCTTAATTCTAATGAGCAGAAAAAATAGCTTGCAAATAGGGGAACTGAGGCAGAACAATTAGGGAAACTGAGTCAGGGCAATAAAAGGGAACTGTGGCACAACATTTCACACTCTTTCTTTTGAATATTCAAATTATTGAATTACCTAAGATAGGGGGTGAGGCAGAAGGGCCTAAAGCAAAGAGAATAGGAATTAGGGATTTCCATTTGTTCAAGTTTTTTGAGAAAAATCCATCAGTTTTTCCCAATTTCCTTTCTCTTCTTCCTTTTTTTAGGCAAAAGGAATCATTCACCCAAAAAAGCAAATAAATTGTCAATAACCAGCCAACATATAAATCTCGAGTGAATTAAAATTCCTATATATATATCAGATTAATACAGAAGGTTTCCTAAAAAATCCATCAAACATAAAAGCAATAGTTACAAAATTGTAACAATTTCCATCCCAAATCTTAAACACACAGTAATATAGTTCCATCCCCAATCTTAAACACACAGTGATATATGATCCAGTCAGGGTTTAACACTCATTCATCAATTATTACCAAATTCCCCATCATAAAGTCCATGGGGGGAGGAGTAAAGCTTCTCACTCAAAAACTGCTTCATTCTGATAAAGGGCAGAGACTCTCAGTTCAAAGCAGGGGAATGGGTGTGGTGTGCTGATCCCAGTCCCAGAAGTAGTTCAATATAGTTGTAGTTTGACCAAAATCTTGAACAAATCTAATAAAAAAAGCTTAGAACAGTCTGAGATACAAAGATATGGTTCACAAGACTGCTGCAAAATGTGAAGAGGCTCAGCAGCTTCCTATGTGAAGAGATGACATTGCTTCACAGGACAGGCAAATAGCTATAGTACCAATGAAAACAGCAGTTAGGTTTCACAAACCACTATGCTAATTGTCCTCTCACTAGCTAGAAACCTTTAAAAACCTGAATATCCACAGACACAATATCCAGTAACAGATAGATGACCAGGGCTAAATACTTATTTGCCTAAGTATTTAGGACATAATGGTTACATACAATCAGATTGGAAACAGCAAGATGAGACATAATTGAATTGCATTAACCATTCTTATTGACTATAGTCTCTGATCAGTCACAGGAAGAAAAAATGCAGGGACATAACTATAACATAACATAAGCAATTAAAACTGATCCTTTAGGACATACAGAATAAAATAGCCTTGACTCAGTTTTATTCCAGTTAATTGTCCCACTAACTGTCGAAGGGCAGAGCTTTAAAACTCCCAAATAGCATTAACTACAAGGCCAAGAAATTTTACCTCCAATAACAAATCCCATTAACCAAATTTTCAGATAAATCCCAAACAGGTATTTCCCATAACCTTATATTGATAACAGTAGGAACTTTGTCCCAGTTAAGTTAACAACTTATCTTTCATATTTAAGTAGACAATTTCATAAGTGAACATTATATAAATCACTTTGTTTTAAAATACCCAATACATAGAAACATTCCAAATTGCATATTGTCCATAACAGAAACATTTTCAATGGACACAGGAAAAAAAAAAAAAAAAAACTATCATTTTAGAAGCCCTTTAAATGACCTCCAATATAAAATATTAATTATTTTTTTAAAGAAATAACCCTGTCAAATTATAGATCATATTTATGACCATATTCCTAAACAAAGAAACCATTATGTATCTAAAAATATATTCAGTCAGTTAACTTAAAAATAAGCCTGTCTCTTTAAAATTACAGTTTTCTTCTTTCAAGGCAGCTTCAACTTGATAAAAAAAAAAAAAAAAAAAAAAAAAAAAAACAGCTGGAACACACTTAGTAGAGGGGGGATTCCATGTGGCTGCCCTTCCCCCCACTCCACCTCCAAAGAGGCAGGGGGGAAGGAAGGTGAGCTAAACTGTGCCTTTGGACAAAAGATTTCCTCCCGGTTCTCAATTTTCCTCACAAAGAAATCCTTCCATTAAAAACTTTCTTCTGGGGCAGCTAGGTGGCACAGTGGATAGAGCACCAGACTTGAATTCAAGAAGACCCAAGTTCAAATCTGGTGTCAGACACTTAACACTTCCTAGCTGTGTGACCCTGGGCAAATCACTTAACCCCAGCCTCAGGAAAACAAAACAAAACAAAACAAACAAACAAACAAAAAAACAACTTTCTTCTTTCTGTTCCTACTTAACTTTTCTCTTTTCCTCCTGTTACAAACTTTAAACAAATTCTAACAGCCTTTCTAACTAAATGCTCCATTGCTAAAGTAGCAGAAAGCAGTAGGGGGCAGTGTGAGTTGAATCTTTAACTTTGAAGACAAAAGATCCTCTCCCATTTCTCCCTCCCCCACCTCTTCTCTTTCTTACTCCTAAAACCATTCAAACCTATAATTGCTCCTACAAACCAATCTTTCATAAATCACCTTGATTCACCTTTCCTTTCCCTTCAAAAGTTTTAAGATTCACAATACAGTGAATAGCTAAATAACTCTATAAAACCCACATGTCCAGCAAAGCATAACTTATAATGTTAACATATTACCTGATATTTCAGAAGGTAACAAACTGAAGCAAACCAAATACAGTTGTTTGGTTTTTTTTTTAGTTTTTCTTTCCTCTGCCGGAGTGTTCTTCCCACAGCAATTAGCTCTCTTATCTCTAGAATTTTTTAAGGCCCAGCTTGAATTTTATTGTTTTTTCCCTTCCCCCCAACTACAGCAGGATGCTTTTGGAGAGAAAACTTTTCTTCCATTCTTAAAATAGCCAAGTTTATTTTCTTTTTCCTCTTTAGTAATAAAGGTTTCAATATTCAAACAAATTCCAAGATCTTATTCTCAGAATAAACAATTCTAGCATGCACAGGCTCTAGTAAAATTACTTCCCACAACTTCAGAATCATCCTAAAATTCCTAATCAAATGTTTTCTCCTGCCAGAGTTATAAAGCAACTATTATAAACTTCTTTTCTCCAGGTGACTTCAATCAGATAAGGTTTTTATTGTCCTTTACTCCTCTCTAGCATGCTTTGAAAACCTGTCTGCCAGTTTTAAAATAACCAAGCTTTTTTTTTTTTTCCTTTTATTTACAAGTTAGTACAATAGGTTAAAAAGTTTAAAATCACAAGCAAATTTTTATACTAAGCACAATTACAACCTTGAAATAACCAAGTCTTAATCATTGTTCTTAAAACTTTAACAGAACACTTACACAGAACACAAATCACACAGAACAAAACATTTAACATTCCCATTTCAATAGGCACACTTAAATACAAAGATACAATAGACAAACAATTCCAGAATACAAAAGATAGACAATCCAAACCGAAAAATCAGGGCACTCCAATGGTATCCTGTGGAGGCCAGTAGGGGGTACTGATGTCTCATTCAGTGTAGCCACCTACTATCCCTTACTCACCAGAAAATGAACAAGTTCCCAAAATACTTGATGCCACTTGAGCTAAATTAAACCTCACTTTCCTGGTCTGCAAAAGGAGGTTACGGAAGTCCGGGGCTGAGGAATGTCTTCTTGGTGGCCATCCCTAGAGATGGTAATCCTCTTTGCCTTCCAGGGAAAGGGACTAGCTGTCAGAGCCAAAGGCTATCTCACTGGGGAACTTCTACTGAAATACCAGGGCAAGAGAAAATACAGGACAGACAAAATAATGTAAATTTAAGAGCACCACCAACTGAGTCCCACCAGAACAAACCTAGGGAAGTCAGTCCTGAGCAGTTTCAGGGACACATATTTATAGGAAAAAACCACAAGAATGTTCTGAAATATTTATCACACTAAAATTCCATTCTCAGACAGGCAGCAAAGGGAAACAATATTTCTTTAAGTTTTATGCTTGTCTAGTTGTCAAATTCTTCGGTTATTGATAAGGTTAAGGTGGCACATCTGGGGGCCTGTGGTAGGAAATGCCACCTGCATGAAGGAATAAAGAGCTGGTGACATATTTTTGACTGAAGACAGAATTCAGAGGTAATATTCTCACAGTCTCAGGAGTGCAGGACAAGGGACAGAGTATGTCCATTACAACACCACCTTGGAAGTACTGAAAACTTTGAAATCCCAAGAATTAGCTCTGAAACAACACTGTGAGAAAGCCCAAAATCTGAAAGGATGCTTTTCCTACACAATATTGGGAACAAAACCCAATGTTAAACAAAAGTTGAAGATCAAGAAATAAGGTGGAAAAATAAGCAAACAACAACAACAAAGAATCTGACCAAAAGAAAAAAACCACTGTGATGACAGGAAATATGAAGCCACAAACTCAGAGATGACAATAATGTCAAAAACAACTACAGTCAAAGCCACAAAAAATAGAGAAAAGTGCAAAAGAATTCCTAAAAAAGTTAAAAATTTATTTTCAAAATCATGTGAGATAGTACAGAAAAATATAGATAAATGAAATAAAAGAAAGAAAATTATAAAAAAGAAAAGCTTAGTAAAAGAGTTCAAATATATTATATATATACATTTGCATATACAAACCACACACCATGCATGTGTATGTTTATACATGCATATATATGTATACTTACACACATATATGTGGCTATATTACCCTTTGATGCAATTTAGATGTGAAGTTCAAACATTGCTCTCTCCCTTCCAATTTTCCCTCCACTGGAAAAATTCTTCCTTGTATACACAGTCTCCATCATTTTTCCTCTCTCAATCTTTCAGGTCATTCCTGTTTTATTGCCTGTTCACTTTTGACTCACTCTTAAACCATCTTTTAGAATTCTTCTAATTGCCCTAATAATGATTAAGTTCCTAGAATTTACATTATCATCCTAGAAAAAAAGACAAAAAAGATAAAATCTTAGTAAAATTTATATTAACAGATAATATATCTGTCGATATAAATTTTACTAAGATTTTATCTTTTATCTTTATTTTATTATATTATATTATATTATATTATATTATATTATATTATATTATATTATATTATATTATATTATATTATATTATATTATATTATATTATATTATATTATATTATATTATATATATGTTATATATATACACACATTAAAACATACATACACATATACTAATACATATATATACACTAATACATACATACACAAATACAGACATACTATGTATTAGGGAATAAAAACCTCACAAAATGCAGAAAAACATAAATATTAAATGTGTCCTTTACAGATGATGTTATTAAAGGACCATAGAAGCACAGATTAAAAATAAATTAGAAATTGGTAAAAGAGATATAAAAATATTGCCCCAAAAAACCGCTTTCACAGAATTGGTCAAATGGAAAAGAATGAAAGAAAACTCACTATATAAAATAACTCCTTTAAAATTTGAATTGGTCAACTAGAAGTTAATGCCTTCATGAGAGAAGAAAAGAAAAAACTCAAAAAAAAACCTCAAAAAAAAGTCAAAAGAATGGAGGGAAAATTTTAACATGAATTTATTCATCACAAAAAACAAGTAAACTGGAAAATAAAAGAATTATTGGACTTCATAAGAGACATAATCAAAGAAAGAGCTACACATCATATTTCAAGAAATTATCATGTAAAATTTCTTGGTGTTCTAAAACCAGAAAGTAAAGCAGAAATTCAAAGAGTCCAACAAAATGAGAACTAACAGAAATATTATGGGCAAATTTTAGAGATCATAGTTCAAGAAGCATTCAAATACCATGAAATCAAAGTCAGCATTATACAAGATATAGCACTTTCAATGTTCAGGGACCAAAGGGCTTAGGATTTACTCTATTTCATTTCCCTTGAAGCATAGCACTCAGTTTTTCTGGGTAGTTCATTCTGTTTATAATCTCAGATCTTTCACCTTGAAAAAAATTAATAGGCAAGAAACAGATTTATCCTGAGATATTGGGAAAGGCAGAGGAAAAATGGGGAAAATATTTGTGTATATAAGGAAGTTTTTACAGTGGAGAAAAAATTGGGGGGTTTCAATGTTTGAATTTCACATTTAAATTGAATCAAAAGGGGGAAATAAGGCACATACTTGTGTTTGTATGCACATATATATGTGAGAACGCCTACATGCATGCACACACATGTGGTTTCTATGTATACATATATACATACATAAAACATATGATACACATGCATACATACAATACATTAGGGGAGAAAACCCTCACAAATTAATGCAAAAAACCAGAAATATAAAATATACCCTTTTCAAATGATGATACAATAAAAATTAATAAATGGCCATCAAAGCATAGATTAAAAACAAATTAGAAAAATAGAATGTAATCTAATATTATACCATGTAATTTTTAGGTTACTTTTTATAATTTCTCTTTTATTTTTAGGTTATATATGCACATTACTTTTTTCATATTTTCATATTATTCATGTTGGGAGAGAAAAATCAGAACACAAAGGGAAAACAAGAGAGGAAAAAAAATGAAAATAGTATGTGCTGATCCATATCCAGTCTCCATAGTCGTCTCTCTGGGTGCAAATGGAGATTTCCATTCAAAGTTTATTGAGATTGCCTGAGATCACTTAATTGGTAAGAAAAAGCAAGTCTGTCATAGTTAATTATCACACAGTCTTGTTGTTTCTATTTACAATGTTTTCCTACTGGTGCTTATTTCACTCGGCATCAGTTCATGTAAACCTATACAGGCTTTTCTAAAATCAGCTTGTTCATTATTTTTTATGGAAGGATAATATTCCATTACTTTGATATACCATAACTTATTCAGCCATTTCCTGATTGATGGGCATCTACTCATTTCCCAATTCTTTGTCACAATAAAAGTAGGTGCTACAAACATTTTTCCACAAGTAGGTCCTTTTCTCACTTTTATGATATCTGGGTGCCAATAGTGGCACTTCTGAATCAAAGGTTATGGACTGTTTGAAAGCCCTTTGGGCATAATTTCAAATTACTGTCCAGAATGCTTGGATTAGTTCACAACTTCATCAGCAATACATTCATATCCTCTTCAATATTTATCATTATTATTTTTTGGTCAATTTAGCCAATCTGATAGGTACAAAGTATCTCAGAGTAGTTTTAATTTACATTTCTTTAATCAATAATGATTTAAAACATTTTGTTTATATTACTACAGATGGTTTTAATTTCTTTATCTGAAAATTGTCTACTCACATTTTTAATCATTTATAAATTGCAGAATGACTTGTGACTTGTATTCTTATAAATTTGACTCAGTGTTCTATATATATATATATATATATATTCTAGAAATTAGGCCTTTATAAAAATACTGGCTATAAAACCTGTTTTCCAGCTTTCTGCTTCACTTCTAATCTTAGCTGCATTGGTTTTGTTTGTGGGGGAAAAAAAAAACTTTTTATTTTAATGTAATAAAAGTTCTCAAATTTGCATTTCATAATGCTCTCTATTTTTTGCTTAGTTATAAATTCTTCCCTTCTGCAATGATTTAATAAGTAAACTATCATTTGCTTATAGTATCATCTCATGTGTAATTCATATACTCATTTAGATCTTATTTTGATATGGAGTATGAGATGTAAGTCTATACTGACTTTTTGACAAGCTATTTTTCAGTGTTGCCAGCAATTTTTGACAAATACTAAATTCTTATCCTAGAATTTGGAGTCTTTGGATTTATCACAGTAGGTTATAAAAGTCATTGACAATTATGTCTTGCATATCTAAACTATTTCATGTATATACTACTCTATTTCTTTGCTATTACAGGATATTTTTGATGACTGCTGCTTTAAAATAGACATTTAGATCTGGTGCTGCTAGGCCATTATCTTTTGAATTTTTAAAAAAACTCCCTTCATATTTTAAATTTTTTTCCAGATGAATTTTGTTAGTATTTTTTCTAATTCTATAAAATAACATTTGTCAGTTTGATTGGCATGGCACTATTAGACTAATTTAAGTAGAAGTATCATTTTTACTATATTAGCTCAGCTTACCAAGGAGCAATTGATATTTTCTAGTTGCCTGAGTGTGACTTTGTGTAAAAAGTGTTTGTAATTGTGCTCATATATTTCCTGAATTTGTCTTGGCAGATAGACACCCAAACACTTTATTTTGTCTATAAAGGTTTTAACTGGAATTTCTCTTTCTATCTCTTGCTACTGGGCTTTGTTAGTAACAGATAGATACACTGATAATTTATGTGGATTTATGAAACATCCTGCAACTCTGCTAAAGTTAATTGGTTCAAGCAGTTTTTTTTAGTACATTTTCTTTTTTTTGCACATTTAAAAAAATTAGTCTTTAAATTTTCAAAAGATATACATGGATAATTTTTCAACATTCAACTTTGCAAAACCATGTGTTCCAATTTTTCTCCCTGTCTGCCCCCCCCCAGATGGCAAGTAGTCTAATATATATTAAACATGATAAAATATATTTTAAATCCAATATATGTATATATATATATATATATATATATATATATATATATATATATATATATATATATATATATATATTTATACAATTATCTTGCTACACACAAAAAAAATCAAATAAAAATGGGAAAAAATAAAATGCAGGCAAACAACAACAGAAAGAATGAGAATGCCATGTGGTGATCCATATTCAGTTCCCATACTCCTCTCTCTGAATGTAGATGGCTCTCAGCATCACAAGACCATTGGAACTGGTCTGAATCATCTCACTGTTGAGAAAGTCACATCCATTAGAATTGATCATCATATAATATTGCTGTTGCCCTCTACAATGATCTTCAGGGGCTGCTCATGTCACTTAGCATCAGTTCATTTAAATCTCTACAAGTCTCTGAGAAATCGTGCTGCTAATCGTTTCTTATAGAACAATAATATTCCAAAACATTCATGTATTATAAATTATTCAGCCATTCTCCAACTGATGTATAGACACTCAGTTGCCAATTTCTTCTCACAACAAAAAGGGCTACCACAAATACTTGCATATGTGGGTCTCTTTTGGGATATAAGCCTAGTAGAAACACTGCTGGATAAAAGGATATGCACAGTTTGATAGCCCTTTGGGCATAGTTCCAAATTGCTGTCCAGAATGGTTGGATCTTTTCACAACTCCACCAACAATGTATGTATCCCAGTTTTCCCATATTCCCTCCAACATTCATCATTGTCTTTTCCTGCTATCTTAGCCAATCTAAGAGATGTGTAGTGGTATCTCAGAGTTGTCTTAATTTGTATTTCTTTGATTAAGGACCTTTTCATATAACTACAAAATGTTTTAATTTCTTCATCTGAAAATTGTTCATATCCTTTGACCATTTATCAATTGGAGAAAGGCTTGAATTCTTATAAATCTGAGTCATTTTTCTATATATTTTAGAAATGATGCCTTTATCAGACTCTTAAATGTAAAATTATTTTCACAATTTACAACTTCTCCTTTAATCTTGTCTGCATTAGTTTTGTTTCTACAAAAGAACTTTTAAATTAATGTAATCAAATTATCTATTTTTTGTTCAGTAATTGTTTTTAATTCTTCTTTAGCCACAAATTCATTCTTCTCCATAGATCTGAGAGATAAACTATACTTTGTTCTTCTAATTTACTCATAAAATCACTATGTCTAGTGTGGGTCAATGCCTAGTTGCTGCCATATTAGTTTTCAATATTTCCATAAGTATTTGTCAAATGGTGAGTTTTTGATCTCAAAAACTAGGGTTTGGGACTTGTCAAACACTAGATTCCTATTGTCATTGACTTTTTGTCTTGTAAACCTAATTTTTTCTACTGAACAATTATTCTATTTCTTAGCTAGTACAAAATGATTTTGATGACTGTTACTTTGTAATACAGTTTTAGATCTGGCACAGCTAGACCACCTTAATTTGGATTTTTTCATGAATTCCCTTGAAATTCTTGATTATTTGTTTTTTCAGATGAACGTTGTTATTTTTTCTAGAGCTGTAAAATAATTTCTTGGGAGTGTGATTAGTATGGCACTAAATAAGTAGATTAATTTACATAGTATCGTTATTCTTATTATACTTGATACTTTTCCATTTGATGAGATCTGACTTTATTTGTGTGAAAAGTGTTTAATAGTTGTGTTCATGAAATTCCTGACTTTGCTTTGGTAGGTACAGTCCCAAATCTTTTATGTTATCGTCAATTATTTTAAATGGAATGTCTCTTTGTATTTCTTCCTGTGGGGCTTTGTTGGTAATATATAAAAATGCTGATGCTTTATGTGGATTTATTTTGTATCCTGCAACTTTGCTAAAGATGTGAATTCTTTCTAGTAGTTTTTCAGTTGATTTTCTAGGGTTCTCTTAATATATCATTTCCAAAGAGTGATATATGGTTTCTTCATTACCTACTCTAATTCCTTTAATCTCATTTTCTTCTCTTATTGCCAAAGTTAACATTTCTAATACAATATTGAATAGTAATGGTGACAACCTTGTTTCATTCCTGATCTTACTAAAAATGGTTTTAGTTTGTCTCCTTTATTTATGATGATTGCTGGTGGTTTTCAATAGATGCTACTGATCATTTTAGGGAAAAGCCCTTTTATTCTTATGCTTTCTACTGTTTTTAACAGGGATAGATGTTGGATTTTATCAAATGTATTTGTGCATCTATTGAGATAATCCTATGATGTTTGTTAATTTGGTTATTGATATAGTTGATTAAGCTAGTCGTTTTCCTAATATTGAACTAGCCCTGCATTCCTGGCATAAATCCTATTTGGTCATAGTGTTTTATCCTGAGGATAACTTTCTGTAATCTGGTTGCCAATATTTTATTTAAGATTTTTGCATCAATTTTCATTAGGGAAATTGGTCTATAATTTTCTTTCTCTGTTTCACCCTATGTGATTTCGCTATCAGCACCATATCTGTGTCATAAAAGGAATTTGATACGACTCATTCTTTCCCCATTTTTTCAAATAGTTAATATAGTATGGGAATTAATTGTTCTTTGATGTTTGGTAGAATCCACATGTAAATCCATCTGGCCATGGAAATTTTTTCCCTTAGTTAGTTGATTAATAGTTTGTTCTATTTTTTTTTTTTCTAAAATGGGATATTTTTTTCATCTTGCCTTTTTTTCCCCCTATTGCCTATAGACTATAGACAATCTATATTTTTGTAGATATTTCTCCATTTCACTTAGATTATTGAATTTATTGACATATACTTTGGCAAAACAATTCCTAATTATTGCTCTAATTTCCTGATCATTGGAGAAAAATTCTCCCTTTTCATTTTGGAGACTATCAATTTGATTTTATTCTTTTCTTTTTCTAATCAAATTAATAGGAGTTTATTATTTTGTAGGTTTTTTTTCATAAAAGCCAATTCTTAGTTTTATTTATTGAAGAATTTATTTATTAAAGTATTGAATTACTTTTCTTACATTTATTTTATTAATTTCCTCTGTTACTTTCAGAATTTCAAATTTGGTATTTAATTGGGGGTTTTTAATGTGTTCTTTTTCTAGCTTTTTTAGTTGTAAGCCCAATCCATCAATCTTCTCTTTCTTTATTTTACGCATAAAATTTCCCGATAACTGCTTTGGCTACATCCCACAAATTTTGGTATGTTGTTTCATTATTGTCATTCTCTTAGATGAATTATTGATTGTGTCTATGATTTATTGTTTCACTGACTTATTCTTTAGGATTAGATTATAATTTTCAATTAATTTTTAGTTTATTTTCCCCCTGGCCTTTTGTTGCATGTAATTTTTATTGCATTATGATCTGAGAAAAATGCATTTACTATTTCTGCCTTTCTGCATTTGATTTTGAGGCTTTCATGCCTTCATACATGGTTAATTTTTGTATAGGTTGCCAAGAAAATTTTTTCCAAAGGTCCATCATCCCTAATTTTTCCTAGGATTCAATTTGCTTCCTTAACTTCATTTTTATTTATTTTGTGTTTCACTTTATCTAGTTTTTAATTTTTATTTTTAAATTATTTACAAAGCATATGCATGGGTAATTTTTCCAACACTGACCTTTGCAAAACCTTTTGTTCCAAATTTTTTCTTACTTCCCTCCTCCCCTTCCCCAGCTGTCATGTAGTCCAATACATGTTAATATGTTGAGATATATGTTAAATCCAAGAGTTGTATACATATTTATACAATCATCTTGCTGCAGAAGAAAAATAAGATCAAGAAGGAAGGAAAAGAAAAACTGAGAAAGAAAACAAAATACAAGCAAATAACAATAGAGAGAGTGATTACGCTATGTGTTCCACACTCTGTTCCCACTTTTCTCTTTCTGGGTGTAGATGGTTCTCTTCATCACTGAACTAGTGGAACTGGTTTGAATCCCCTTCTTGTTGAAGAGAGCCATGTCCATCAGAAATGATCATCATATAGTCTTGGTGCTGTTCAATATGTTGTTTTTCAAGAAACACATTTAAAACAGAGTGATTCTTTTAGAGTAATGGTAAAAAGCTGGAGTAGAAAAAATGATCAGCAGAAGTGAACCATCCAGTTCTCATAACAAGCAAAAGCAAAAATTGATCTAATTAAAAGAGATAAGGAAGGAAACTATGTCCTGCAAAGGGGTATCATAGATAATGAAGCAATATCAATACTAAACATATATGCACCAAGTGGTATAGCATGCAAATTCCTAAAGGATAAGTTGAGATATGCAAGAAAAAAAAAAAGACAGCAAAACTATGCTAGTGGGGAATCTCAATCTTCCTCTCTCAGACCTAGATAAATTGAACTACAAAATAAAGAAGGTAAGGAGGTAAATAGAAATTTAGAAAATTTAGATATGATAGATTTAGATATGATAGATCTTTGGAGAAAACTGAGTGGAGACAGAAAGCAGCACACATTTTTCTTGTCAACTGATGGAACACATAAGAAAACCGACCATATATTAGAGCATAAAGCCTTCAAAATTAAATTCAGAAAGGCAGAAATAGTAAATACATTTTTAAAGATCATGATGCAATAAAATCACATGCAATAAAAGGCCAAGAGGAAATAGACCAAAAATTAATTGGAAACAAATTAATCTAATTCTAAGGAATGAATGGGTGAAACAATAAATCATAGATACAATCAATAATTTCATCTAAGGTAATGACAATAATGAGATATCCCAAATTTGTGAAATGCAGCCAAAGCAGTAATCAGGGGAAATTTATATCTCTAGATGCTTATTTGCATAAAATAGAGAAAGATAAGATCTTTGAATTGGGCTTACAACTAAAAAAAGCTAGAAAAAGAACAAATTGAAAACACCCAGTTAAATGCCAAACTTGAAATTCTAAAAAATAAAAGGGGAGATGAAGAAAATGTAAGAAAACTACTGAAGTAATAAATAAAACTAAGCATTGGTTTTATGAAAAAAACATGTAAAATAGAGAAACATTTTGTTAATTTGATTAGAAAAAGGAAAGAAGAAAATGAAATTGTTAGTCTTAAAAATAAAAAAGGGGAATTTTCACCAATAAAAAGGCAATTAGAGCAATAATTAGGAGTAATTTTGGCCAAACATATATCAATAAATATGATAATCTAAGAGAAATGGAGGAATACTTACAAAATATTAATTGCCCAGATTAACAGAAGGAGAAATGAATTATTTAAATAGTCCCATTTTAGAAAAAGAGATAGAACAAACTATTAATCAGCTCCCTAAGAAAAGTCAGATGGATTTACATGTGAATTCTACATTTAAAAAACAATTAATTCCAATACTATGCAAACTACTTGAAAAAATAAGAAAGAAGGAATCCTACTAAATTACTTTTATGATTGAGATATGGTGCTGATCCTTAAACCATGTAGGGTCAGAAACAGACAATGAAAATTATAGACCAATTTCCCTAATGAATGTTGATGCAAAAATCTTAAATAAAACATTAGCAAAGAGATTACAGAACAACCAGGCTAATACATCACTGGTATTATCACAAATAAGATTTAAACCAAGAATGCAGCACTGGTTCAATATTGGGGAAAGTATTAGCATAATTGACAATATCAATAACCAAACTAACAAAAATCATAACTATCTCAATAGATGCAGAAAAAGCATTTGATAAAATGCAACACCCATTCCTATTAAAAACACTAGAGAGTATAGGACTAAATAGACTTTTCCTTAAAATGATCAGAAACATTTATTTAAAACCATCAGCAAGCATCATATGTAATTGGGACAACCTAGAACCATTGCCAATAAGGTCAGGGTAGACAAGGTTGCCTATTATCACCATTATGATTCAATATTATATTAGAAATGGCAATAAAAGAAGAAGAGATTAAATTAATTAGAGTAGGGAATGAGGAAACTTGATTTCATTCTTTGCAGATGATATGATGAAATTCTTAGAAAATCCTAGAGAATCAACAAAAAAAAACTACTAGAAAAAATTCACAACTTTAGCAAAGTTGTAGGCTACGGAATTAATCTACATAAATCACCAGCATATATAGTGGCATCTCATAGTAGCCTTAATTTGCATTTTTTCTAATCAATAATGATTTTAAGCATCTTTTCATATGACTTCAAAAGGTTTTAATTTCTTCATCTTAAAAATTGTCTGTTCATATCCTTTGACAATATATCAACTGGAGAATGGCTTGAATTCTTATAAATTTGAGTCAATTCTCTATATATTTTAGAAATGAGGCTTTATTGAGAACCTTTTAATGTAAAAATATTTTCCCAATTTATTGCTTCCCTTCTAATCTTGTCTGCATTAGTTTTGTTTGTACAAAACCTTTTTAATTTAATATAATCAAAATTATCTATTTAGTGTTCAATTATGATTTCCAGTTCTTATTTGGAAACAAATTCCTTCCTTCTCCACAAATCTGACAGGTAAACTAAATTTGGTTATAATATCACTCTTTATGTCTAAATCATTTCGACGTTGTCTTGGTATATGATGTTAGGTGTGGGTCAATGCCTAGTTTCTACTATACTAGTTTCCAATTTTCCCAGCAGTTTTTGTCCAATACTAATTTTTATCTCCAAAGTTGGGGTCATTGTGTTTGTCAAACACTAGATTGCTATAGTTATTGACTACTTTGTCCTGTAAACCTAACTTATAGATATATTAATCTTTTTCTTAGCCAGTATGAAATAGTTTTGATGAGCACTGCTTTATAATATAGTTTTTGGTCTGGCACAGCTAGACACTTTCATTGACATTCTTTTTCATTAATTCCCTAGAATTTTTTGACCTTTTGTTCTTGCAGATGAACTTTATTATTTTTTCTAGGTTCATAAAAAAAGTTTCTTGGGTGTTTGATTGGTATGGCACAAAATAAGTAGTACTGTCATTTTCATTATATTTGCTTGGCTTATCCATGGGCACTTGATACATTTCCATTTGATGAGATCTGGCTTTATATTTATGGAAAGTATTTTGGAATTGTGTTCATGTAATTTCTGACTTTCCCTTGGCAGCTAGATTCCCATATATTTTATACTATTGACAATTACTTTTAATGGAATTTTCTTTTTCTATCTCTTGCTGTTGGACTTTATTGTTATATATAAAAATGCTGATGATTTATGTGGATTACTTTTGTATCCTGCAACTGTGATAAAATTGTGAATTTTTTCTAGTAATTATTTAGTTGATTCTCTAGAATTCTCTAAGTATACTACCATATCATCTGTAAAGAGTGATAATTTGGATTCTTCCTTTCCTACTCTAATTCCTTTAATCTCATTTTCTTCTCTTATTGCCAAAGCTAACATGTTTATTAGCCAAACAATATTGATTAGAAATGGTGATATGTTGGTGAATGTTTCACTCTTGATCTTTCTGGGAATGGTTCTAGTTTGTCTCCATTAAATTTGATGCTTACTGATGGTTTTAAATAGATGCTACTGATCATTTTAAGGAAAAATCCATTTATTCCTATAATCTCTAGCATTTTAATAAAAATGGGTGTTACATTTTATCAAATGCTTTTTCTATATCTATTGAAATAATCATATGATTTTTATTAGTTTGGTTATTGATATAGTCAATTATATTAATAGTTTTTCTCATATTGAACCAGCTCTGAAATCCTGGCATAAATCCTATTTGATCATGGTGTATTATCCTGGGGATGATTTGCTGCATCCCACAAATTTTGGTATGTCGTCTCATTATTGTCATTCTCTTGGATGAAATTATTGACTTTTTCTAAGATTTGTTGTTTTACTCAGTCATTCTTTAGGATTAGATTATTTTGTTTCTAATTAATTTTTGGTCTATTTTCCTCTAGCCTTTTTATTGCATGATTTTTATAGTGTCATGATCTGAATAAAATGTATTTACTATTTCTGGCTTTCTGCATTTGATTTTAAGGTTTATATGCCCTAATGCATTGTAAATTTTTGTATAGGTTCCATCAACTGATGAGAACAAAGTAAATTCCTTTCTATCTCCACCTAATTTTTTTTTCTCAAAGATCTATCATATCTAGCTTTTCTAACATTCTGTTTCCCTCCTTAACTTTTTTCTTATTTATTTTGTTATTTGATTTATCTAGTTCTAAGAGAGCAAGGTTAAGATCCCCCACTAGTATACTTTTGCTGTCATCCCAGAAAATGACAATAATGAGACAACATAGAAAATTTATGGGAGGCAGTCAAAGCAGTTCTTTGGGGAAGTTTTATATGTATATGCTTGCTCACATAGAATAAAGAAAGAGAAAATCAATCAACTGGGCTTGCAACTAAAAAAGCCAGAAAAAACAAATGAACTCTCAATTAAATACCAAATTTTATAATCTGAAAATAAAAGTGGAGATTCAAAAAATTGAAATTAAGAAAACTATTGAACTAATAAGCAAAATTAAGATTTGATTTTATGAAAAAAATCAACAAAATAGATAAAACTTTAGTTAATTTAATTAGAAAAAGAAGAAAATCAAAGTCTTAATATAAAAAATGAAAAGGATGAACTTTCTACCAATGAAGGAGAAATTAGAGCAGTAATTAGGAGCTATTTTGACCAACTATATGTCAATAATTCAGATAATCTGAGTGAAATGTAAATTTCCCAGATTATCAACAGAGGAAATAAATTACTTACACAGTCCCATTTTAGAAAAAAAGAAATTGAACAAGCTATTAATCAGATGTCTAAGAAAAATCTCCAGGGCCAGATGGATTTACATGTGACTTTTACCAAACATTTAAGGAACAATTTTTCCAAAGCTATGCAAATTATTTGGAAAAATAGAGAAACCATGAGTCCTACCAAATTCCATTTATGATTCAGATGTGGAGCTGATATCTAAAGCAGGTAGAACCAAAAGATAAAAAGAAAATTATAGATCAATTTCCCTAATGAATATTTATGCAAAAGTCTTAAATAAAATATTAACCAAAAGATTGCAGGAAGTTAAGATAATAGATCACAACCAAATAGGATTTATACTAGGAATGTAGTATTGGTTCAAAATTGGGGAAAATATTATCAACATCGCAATTGTTATCTCAATAGATGCAGAAAAAACAATTTACAAAATTCAACACCCAATCCTATTACAACACCAGAGAATATAAATATAAATGGAGTTTTCCTTATCAGTAGCACCTATTTAAAATCATAAGTATCATATGTAATAGGCATAAGTAGGATCATCCCAATAAGATCAGGGGTGAAACCAGGTTGTCCTATATCATCACTACTATTCAATATTGCATTAGAAATGTGAGCTTTAGCCATAAGAGAAGAAAAAGAAATTAAAGGACTTAGAGTAGGTAATGAGGAAACCAAACTATCACTTTTTGTAGATGACATGATGCCATTATACTTAGAGAATCCTGGAGAATCAACTAAAAAACTACCAGAAACAATTCACAACTTTATCAAAGTTATAGGATACAACATAAATGCACATAAATCATCAGCATTTCCATGTTACCATCAAAGTTCGGCAGCAAGTGCTACAAAGAGAAATTCCCTTTAAAATAACTGTACACAATATAAAATATCAAAATCTACCTGCTAATAAATAGTCAAGAACTATATGAGCACAGTTACAAAAAACTTTCTACACAAATAAAGTCACATCTAAACAATTGGAAAAATGTCAAGTGCTCATAGGGTAGGTCAAGATAATGTATTTGAAAATGGCAATAAATTAATCTACTTATTCAGTGCCATACCATTCAAACTCCCATGAAATTATTTCACAGAGTTAGAAAAAAATAATAACAAAGTTCATCTGGAAGAACAAAATGTCAAGGATTTCAAGGTAATACTTAAAAATGTAAATGAAGGTGGTCTAGCTATATCAGCCCTAAAATTATATTAGAAAGCAGCAATCATCAAAGCCATTTGGAACTGTCTAATAAATAGAGTCCATCAGTGGACACAATCAGTTCACAAGACATAATAGTCAATATCTATAGCAATCTAGTGTTTGACAAACCTGAAGACTCCAACTTCTAGGATAAGAACTCACTATTTGACAAAAATTGCTGGGAAAATCGGAAATTAGTATGGCAGAAACTAGGTACTGATTCACATCTACCATCCTATATCAAGATAAGATTGAAATGGATTGATGATTTAGAAATAGAGTGATAAAGGAAATTAGATAAATAAGAATAGTCTCCCTCTTAGAACTATGGAGAAAGATGGAATTTGTGGCCAAAGAAGTTCTTTGGAATGCAAAATGGATAATTTTAGTTACATTAAGTTAAAAAGTTTTTGTATGAACAAAACCAATGCATACAACATTAGAAGGGCAGCAGCAAACTGGAAAAAATTTACCAGGGTTCTGATAAAGGTTTCATTTCTAAAATATACAGATAATTGACGCAAATTTATGAGAATTCAAGCCATTATTTAGTTGAAAAATGGTAAAAGGATGTGAACAATTTTCAAATGAAGAAATGAAACCATTTCTAGTGATATGAAAAAATTCTCTAAATCACTATTGATCAGAGACATACAATTTAATACAATTCTCAGGTACCACTACTTCTCAAATTGGCTAAGATGAAAGGAAAAGATCAGTGTTGAAAGGGAATATTTGGATCACATTTTTAATGGAATTGTGAATTGATCCTAGATCAACTATTCTGGAGAGTAATATGGAACTGTGCTGAAAGGCCTACCAAACTGTATGTATCCCTTGATTCAGCATGTTTTCTATTGGTCCTGTATCCCAAAGAGATCATAAAAAACGGAAAAGGACCCACATGTGCAAACATGTTTGTAGCAATCCTTTTTGTAGTGGCAAGGAACTGGAAACTGTTTTTTCTTTATATATATATATATATATATATATATATATATATATATATATATATATATATATATATATATATATATATATATATATATATATATATATATATAATTATTATTATTTTATAATTATAAAATTTTTGACAGTATATATGCATGAGTAATTTTTTTTATAACATTATCCCTTGAATTCATTTTTCCAAATTTTACCCTCTACTTCCTCCCCTAGATGACAGGCAATCCCATACATTTTACATGTGTTACAGTACAACCTAGATACAATATATGTGTGTAAATCCAATTTTCTTGTTACACATTAAGTATTAGATTCCAAAGGTATAAGTAACCTGGGTAGATAGACAATAGTGCTAACAATTTGCATTCACTTCCCAGTGGAACTAGAAACTGAATGGATTGCCATTAGTTGGAGAGTGGCTGAATAAGTTATGTTATATGAATGTTATGTATTCCATAATTGTTCTGTAAGAAATATTCAGCAGGATGATTTCAGAGAAGCCTGGAGAGACTTCCATGAAATGATGCTGAGTAAAGTGAGACATGGCACACAGCAATAGCAAAATTATAGATGATCAATTCTGATGGACATGGCTCTTTTCAACACTGGGGTGATTCTGGCTTCTTCCAAAGGCCTTGTGATGAAGATAATAATTTGCACCCACAGAAAGGACTATAAGAACTTATTGTGGATCACAACCGAATATTTTCACTTTTTTGTTGCTGTTTGCTTAAGTTTTGTTTTCTTTCTCATTTTTTCTTTTTTGTTCTAATTTTTCTTGTGCAGCAGAATAATTGTGGAAATATGTATAGCTGAATTACACATGTTTAACATATATTGGATTACTCACCACCTAGGAAAGGGTGTGGACAGGAAGGAAGGAAGAAAAAAATTTGGAACACAAGGTTTTGCAAGGGTGAATGTTGAAAATTATCTATGCATATGTTCTGAAAATGAAAAGCTTTAATTAAAAATAAATGTTCAGTGACAGCATTTTTATCTTAAAACAAATAAACAAAAAACTCAAATTAATATGAGATCAAATCAATTGTAGAGAGGAGTTAATTTGCCCAATTATGTGCCAATAAAGTTAGCAATTTATGTGAAATTGAAAAATATGTACAAAAATATAAATTCCTAAATTAATAGTAGGTGAAATAAATAAATAAAGGTGTTTTAGGAAAAAAGAAATGTAACTGGTCAAAAGAAACTTCCTAAGAGGAAAGAACCATACTAAATCAATTTACAAATGAATTCTACCAAACATTTAAAGATAAACTAAAATGTTAAATAAATTTATTGAAATCACAGGCAAAGGCATCATACTGAATTTCCTTTATGAGACAAATAGATAATGATACCTAAATCAGGAATAGTAAAAACAGAGAAGAAATGTATAGGCAATTCTATTGCTAGATATGAATGCAAAAATTTAAATAAATCCTAGCTAAAATATTAGAACATCATATTATAAAGATTATATTTTATGACTAAATGGAGTTTATACTAGGAGTGTAGGGTTGGTTATCATAAGAAAACACTATTGAACTAATTTTTTCTATCAATAATAAAATTAGATACAGAAACAGCTTTTGATATGGTATGATACCTGTTTTTATTAAAAATTCTTGATATTGATATAAATGCATTTTCCATAAGCACTTACCAAAACCCATCAGCAAATAGTATTTGTAATGAGGCTAGAAGCCTTCCCGGTAAGATCATGTGTGAAATAAGGATATGCTCTGCAATCAATCTTATCAATATTGTATTGGGAATCCTAGCCATTGCAAATGTAGAAGAAAAAAGAAATAGAAGTTATCAGAAAAGGGAATGAGGTATTGCAACTCTCTCTTTTTGCTCATGATATATTATTATACTTAGAAAATCTTAAGCACTTGACTAAAACTTTAGTTGAAACAATAATTTTAGCAAAGTTAATTCACATAAATCAGAGTAATCCTATATGCCACAAAGCCCTATAAGATGAGACAGTAAAAAAAAAAAAAAAAAAAAAAAAAACTTCATTTAAAATAATTCTTGACAATAAAAACCCTGTGAACATACCTGCAAAACATGTCAAGTCATCATGTGAACAAATTATTTCAAATAAACACAATTATCATAAAATAAAATCATATTTAAATCATTGGAGAAATTCCTATTTTTCATGAGTAGGTAGAGTCAACATAATAGAAATGACAATTTTGTCTAAACTAATATATATATATATATATATATATATATATATATATATATATATATATATATATATTCAATGTTATTTCAATTAAGTTACCAAAAATTATTTTACTGAGTTATTGTGAGGATGCCTGTAAATTTGAGAATGGCTATGTATATTATGAATGCCTGTAAATTTGAGAATGGCTATGTATATTATGAATATATTATTATATAATGGTTTGTGTATATTACTACTGTACATATGACTAAAGGTACTACCTGAATCTAGAAAAAGAACAGATAAATAGAATTATACATTTTACATACATATGAATTTATATATATATGTGTGTAATATCTATATCTATCCATATATTTGTATGTAATGTAAGCCATATTGGAGGCAGGGGAAGGGTGGGGGAAAATGAAGGAAAAAAGGAGTGTTAACTTTAATATATAATTTTAATATATATTTGAACTTTAATGCATATTTGAAAAAATACCAATTTGTATATAATGGATTTTCAGCAAAGAATTGAAAACTGAGAGGATGTCTATCAGTTGGGGAGTGGCTAAACATGTTGTGTCATGTGATTGTGATATAATACGACTATGAAATAAGAAATGGTTAGCAGGATGCTCTTAAAGCAACTTGGAAAGACTTATATGAACTCATAGAAATTGAGGTGAGCAGAACCAAAAGAACATTTCACACAGTAACAACTATATTGTAAGGATAATCAATTGTAAAAGACAGTTGCTCTGAATGCATATCTAAGTCCATATATTTTTACTATATTTTTTGTTTTATTTTTTCTTTGTGTTTTCTCTTGCACAAAGCTACTATGGAAATATTTTTGCATGACCTCACATATATAGACAATATTAAATTGATTGCCTTCTCAAAAAGAGGAAAGGGACAAGAGAGAGAGAACTTGGAATTCAGAATTTTAAAAAGAATTGTAAAAAATTTTACATGTAATTAGAAAACATTTAATGAAATAGTAAAAATATATTTAGTACAAGAAACTATAGAGAACTATACTCCATTCAATTCATCACCTGATAGTATCACAATATCAAACTTGCAAAAAGCACATTAGGTAACTGCAATGCTTCTTTTCATTTATCTTTTCTGTCAGGTTTCCTGTGACTCTGATTTCCTTTCTTTGTCAACAATATAATTCAAAATCTGGGCACCTTTACTATTTTAAATACATGTGCTCATAATTAAAACAGAGGTTGGTGCTGTAATTATTTGTCCTTCTTTCTTGAAAAGGGCCATGACACCATGGAAGTGATGCTGTAACATGCAAGTGAATTGGATTTAACTGAGGGAGGGCTATCCAAGGTCACTTTCCTCACTTTACCCACCAGTGCCATCTAGGTCCAGTAGCAATACATAGATCAAGATAACTGGAGATGGCCCTGGAAATTGGAGACTTGGGTCTTTTTAAGGTAGGTTTTTCAGATCTCAGTTTGACTGAGGCCAAACTCATTCAGTGACTAAAAGTAGGTAGCAATAATTAAAACACACATGCACACAAAGGAGTTTGCATCAAATAAAAAAATCAGTCAGTGAAATAAAGGTTAAACTCTCAATCCATTTATATTTAAAAGCATAAGTAATTTTCTTAGGTTATTTCTGATTTCTCATTTGAAAAGTATATAGAAATGGGAGTAAGAGAAGTCATTGTCTCTGCCCTTCTAAAGATTGCACTCTAGGTTCAGGAGTTTCTAGTTTGGGTAAAGCAATGATGATACCATTAGTATAAAAGAACCAGGTAATAGTTGGTTCCATTGCTCCCAAGAACAGTTTGGAGGAAGATATTAGTTTACTTTTAAATATCTTTCTTTTGAGATAAGTATAGAATATCTATGAAGAAATCTCCATAGTTGGATATGTTAGATTTAGAAGACAAAGGTAATAATTAAAGTTTTCAGTCTACAATGGTATATATTATAGATGTAAGAATGAGAATTATTTTATTTTCAGTGAACCAATCACCACTACAAATTTAAGCAATTAACCTGATATTAAGTCAAGATGCTTTTATCAGGTGAGGACATGCCTATTCAATTTAGTGTGCATAATATAGTTAATCAAGTTAAGAAGATTTAGAATACTTCCAGCTGCAGTATGAAATTAATGAAATAACAGTACACAAGATATGTATAATATTATCTAATAAGGCTCAGTCAAAACAGTATAAGTTTTGTATGAAATAGCAAGCCAGTTTATAACAGAGCATTCAAGTGACATAAAGTCTGACATATAGTGAAAACAGTCCAGGAAAGTCTCTATTATAGTTCTTTTAGCCTCAGAAAAAGTAAAATAAAAAATGAAACAGTCCCAGTACTCATAGTTTTTGTATTCAATTAGAGGAGACAGCATTCATATAATATGTATACAAAATAAATTCAAGATAATTTGGAGAAAAATAAATGACTAGCAGATGGCTTATGAGAATTGTTATATAGGAAGTAGTAATTGAATTGAACTTAGAAACTTGGAATTCTAAGTGACAAAAATAAAGAGCTTTCCAGGTAGGGGAAACAGGTAGGCAAAGCAGTGCTACAGAGTCCAGAGGTATTCTATAGTATGCAAAGAACAGAAAGATCAGCTATAGAACATTAGATTAAATGAAGGGAATTAACGTACAAACCTAGAAAATTAGATTGGAGCCAAATTGTAAAAGATTTCAAATGCCAAAGAGACAAGTTTTTTATTATAATCCTTGAGGGAACAAATTGAAATTGCTGAGTAGACTAGGGAAGTAATATGGTCAGATTTTAGTTTTAGAAAAAGTCGTTTTAGTGATTCTGTGAAAGAAGGTTTGGGGAGGGGATAATATTTTGAAGTAGAGAGAGAAATTAGGAGGCTCTTTCAACAGTTTCAACAAGAAGTGTCTGATCTACAGTAATAAAGTAAGTAAAATGATGTAATCATATAAAAGAGACTGGAAGAAGTATCTATAATATTTGGGCATTGATTTACACATGGGTTGAAGGACATTAGAGAGTTAAATTTTCCATAAATATATAAATCTGAATGATTATTATACTGATACCTTTGATAGGAAAAGTTCATAATTAGGATAAGCTTTGGGGAAATGATTTCAATGTAGATATGTTGAATTTTAAATTCCTGAAGGAAATACATTTTTGGAATATCCAAT
The DNA here is from genome assembly GCF_048593235.1 of Sminthopsis crassicaudata. Taxonomy (NCBI): domain Eukaryota; kingdom Metazoa; phylum Chordata; class Mammalia; order Dasyuromorphia; family Dasyuridae; genus Sminthopsis; species Sminthopsis crassicaudata. The sequence continues at coordinate 188,177,678 of NC_133619.1, forward strand.
ACACAATTAGTAAAATATATGACAAGAGTTCAAGAGAAAGTCTAATGTTGAAACAAATATCTAGGAATCATCATTACAAAAGGTAATTAAAGTCATAAAAGTTATTAAGGACACATATAATGTAGAAAGAAAAGATCCTAGGACAATTCTTTGGCTATAAGGGGGTGGAACATGAATGATAATACGAGCAAAAAAAATGAGGTGTGCTCCAGTGAGTAAGAAAAACAAAAACAGATAAGTGTTATAAAAATTCAAAAGAAAAAAATTCCAGGGGGAGATGATGATCAATTGTGACGAATGATGTACAGGGGTCAAAAAGGTGAGAACTGAGACAAGATTATTATTTTTATTTTATTGAGTCATAAATTTTTGTTGAGCAATGATTGGCTGCCAGATTTCAAATAATTGAGACATAAATGAGAGTAGAAAAAGTGGAATCAGAGTGGATTCTGTAATTTTTCCTAGGAATTTCCTATGAAAACTAGGAATAATCTAAGATGATGAAAAGACAATAGGGTTAAGTGTGTGTATAAATATATATATTCCTATTCATACTAAAATTATTCTTTATTCTCACTAAGAACTCTTTTCCTCTCACATCCTCATTATTTTCCCAGATCATCATCCTTGCTTTAGCTGTACATTCATTTATACATAGATATAAATATACATACAAATATACATATATACATACATATACATGTAGATACATACCTATATATTTGATAATGATCTTCTGGTTCTGCTCATTTCACTCAGTATTCGTTCATGTAAGTCTCTCCAGGCCTTTCTGAAACCATCCTCTTGGTCATTTCTTAGAGAACAATAATATTCCATAATATTCATATAAAATAATTTATTCAGCCATTCTTAAACTGATGGGCATCCATTCAGTTTCTAGTTTCTTGCCACTACAAAAAGGGCTGCCACAAACATTTTTGCACATGTGGGTCTCTTTCCCTCCTTTAAGATCTCTTTGGGATATAAGCCCAGTAGAAACACTGCTGTTTGATAACTTTTTGAGCATAGTTCCAAATTGCTCTCCAGAATGGCTGTATCCATTCACAAGTCCAATCAATTCACAACGCCAACAATGTATTAGAGTCTCAGTTTTCCCACATCTCCTCCAACATTCATTATTATATTTTCCTGTTATATTAGCTAATCTGAGAGGTGTGTAGTGGTACCACAGAACTGTCTTAAATTTGCATTCCTTTGATCAATAATGATTTGGAGCACCTTTTCATATGATTAGAAATAGTTTCAGTTTCTTGATCTGAAAATTGTCTGTTCATATCCTTTGACCATTTGACAATTAGAGAATGGCTTGAATTCTTATATTGAGTCAACTCTCTATATATTTTAGAAATGAAACCTTTATCAAAACCTTTAAATGTAAAATGTTTTCCCAGTTTATTGCTTCCCCTCTAATCTTGTTTTAAACAAAATCAAGATCACAACAAATATTGATGGTGGTAAAACTAAACTCAATAGGATGGCAAATAGTAAGAAAAAAGTAGGAAAAGGAATCAATGTTTTTTAAAGGGAAGAACAGGAAGATTCACATTCACTACACATTCACTATTTCTACTGAAAAGGAGTCCTGTTAAGAAACCTTTGATCCAGCTTCAGAAAAAAGAAGATAATACATTCACGCAAATAGGAGAGAATTGACATCAATACTAAAGCCCGAAAATGCACAAGAAACTATGGGAAAACTGCCAATATGTTATTTATGTATACCAAGTTAGACCAAAGAAAGCAAAGACAATGACAAATATGAAAATGATATGAAAATGATAAAGGCACTTCGTGTTTCAGGAATATCTGTCCTGGAAGTTTGCCTCAATGGCTTTGTATTCAGGTTTTTCTATCATTGCTGAATTCAACTCCAGCATTCCTAAGCAAGAAAAAATTATCCTAAGCTGAAAAAATGCAATTGTGTGAGCATACAAATCTTACATAAGAAGCCATATTCTTTTCATCAGAGGCTTTCTAGAACATGACATAATGCATAAACCTAATGACTACAATCCTTTCTTTTATCTAAACACCAGAATGCTTTTCCTGGAATTTGAGTTCTTCAAATGAAAACAACAGCACACCATTACTATAGAAAACAATAGAAAACAGTAGAAGGGCCAATAGAGAGCAACAAGCAAGACAAGGAATCCAAGTTTCGAAAAGGAAGAACTGGAAAGTCACTCTACACATTCTCTATTTCTACTAAAAACGTGTCCTGTTAAGAAACCTTTGATCTGACTTTACATATAAGGAAGATAATGCAGCATGCAAAGAGAGTTCCGTTCACGCAAAGAGGAGAGAATTGACATCAATACTAAGACCAAAAAGGCACAAGAAACAATGGGAAAACCGCCAGTATAGTACTTTTGTCCACCAAGTTAAACCAAAGGAAAGCAAAGACAATGACAGATGTAATGACATGAAAATGAGAAAAATCATTTCATGTTTCAGGAATATCTGTTCTGATAGTTTGCATTAATGACTTTGCATTCTGGTTTTCCTATCATTGCTGAATTCATACCCATCATTTCTAGGCAAGGAAAAATGTTTTCCTAAGCTGAAAAAATGCAATTGTGTGTGCATACAAATCTTACATAAGAAGCCATATTCTTTTCATCAGAGGCTTTCCAGGACATGACACAATGCATAAACCTAATGACTACAATCCTTTCTTTTATCTAAACACCAGAATGCTTTTCCTGGAATTTGAGTTCTTCAAATGAAAACAACAGCTCACCAATTACTATAGAAAATAATAGAAAACTCAGTAGAAGGGCAAATAGAGCAATAAACAAGAAAAGGAATCAAGTTTCAAAAGAGAACAACTGGAAGATTACATATTTTCTATTTCCAGTGAAAACGAGTCTGTTAAGAAACCTTTGATCTGGCCTTAAATATAAGGAAGATAATGAATGCAGTGTGCAGAGAGAGTTCCATTCACACAAATAGAAGGGAATTGACATCAATAATAAAGCCTAAAAATGCTCAGGAATCAATAGGAAAACCTCTAATATATTACTTGTGTCTAACAAGTTCAACCAAAGAAAGCAAAGACAATGATGGATATAATGACATGAAAATAAATAAAACCACTTCATAGTTCAGGAATATCTGTTCTGATAGTTTGCATAAATGGCACAAAATATTATATAAGATTCCAACTATACTTAATATTTGGCAAATACAGATTATCAATCGACAAAAGGAATCTATCTTTCCAAAGTGAAAAATGGGAAGATTATATTGCACCTTCACTATCCCCATGGAATATATGTCCTGTTAAGAAACCTTTGATCCAGCTTTAAGTATAAAGAATATAATGCAGTGTGCAAGGAGACTTCCATTCCCTCAAACAGGAGAGAGTTGACATCAGTACTAAATCCTTCAATGTGCAAGAGACAATGGAAAAAACAGCAATTTATAACTTCTGTTGACTATATTAAACCAAAGGAAAACAAAGACAATGGCCAATATAATGACATGGAAATGAGAAAAACCACTTCATGTTTCAGGAGTATCTATCTGTCAGAGTAGTTTTCATCAATGGCTTTTTGTTTAAATTTTCCAGTCATTGCTATTTTTGTTCATTACAACAGAAATTTCCAATACACCACATGTTTATTATGAATAAACATAATGACAACAATATTTTCTTTTATGAAAATACCAGAATGCATGTCCTGGAATTTAAATTGCTCAAAACAAAACAAGATAACTCCAAATATTATATAAGGTTCCCACTACACTTAACACGCTCTAACACGCCACATGCTTCGATACTCTCTAACACATAACATGCTCTAACGCACTGTAACATGCTCTAACATGCCACACGTTCTAACATGCTCTAACACATCACATGAGAAAGCAAACAAGAAAGATCATGAAACTTATCAAGTGAGTGCATGAAAGCGAGCCTATGAGCACGCAAAAAATTGCAAGTGAGCTTGCAAAAGCGAGCAAGAAGCACATGAAAGCAAGTGCGCAATGAGCAAAAGCAAGCAGGGAGCATGCAAAAGCGAGTGGAGAGTGTGCGAAAGCGAGAGGGTGAGCAGCCAAAAGTGTGTGAGTCAGTGTGTGAAAGAGAGAAAAAAGCACACAAAAGCAAGCCAAAAACATGCAAAAGCAAGCGGGGAGCACGCAAAAGCGAGTGGGGAGCATGCAAAAGTGAGCAGGTGAGCACACAAAAGCATGTGATTCAGTGCACAAAAGAGAGTAAAGCAAGCAGAAAGCATGTGAAAGTGAGCACATAAGCGCTCCAAAGTGTGCGAGTCAGCGTGTGAAGGGGAGAAAAAAGCATGCAAAAGCGAGCCAAAAGTGCACAAAAGCAAGTGGGGAGCGTGCAAAGGCGAGTGGGTGAGTGCACAAAAGTGTACAAGTCAGCGCAAAAGTGAGCAAAATCTAGCGAGTCAGCATGCAAAAGCAAGCCAAAGGTGTGAAAAAGTGGGTGAGGAATGGGCAAACACGAGCAGGGAGCATGTGATAGCGAGCTGGTGAGCATGCAAAGGCGAGCAGGAAGTGCGCAAAAGCGAGTGGGAAGCATGGAAAAGTGAGCGGGGAGCATGTGAAAGTGAGTGGAGAGCGTGTGAAAGCAAGCCAAAAGTGTGTAAAAGCAACCAGGGAGCATGCAAAAGTGAGCAGGGAGCGTGTGAAAGCAAGCGAGTGAGTGCGTGAAAGTGTATGAATCAGCGTGCAAAAGTGAGTGGAAAGCACCCAAAAGCAAGTGAGGAGCGTGTGAAAATGAACGTGTGAGCACATGAAAGCATATGAGTCAGCATGTGAAAGGGAACAAGAAGTGAGTAAAAGCGAGCAGGGTGCATGCAAAAGCGAGCAGGGAGTGAGCAAATGCGAGCTGGGACCATGTGATAGAGAGTGAGTGGGTGAGCATGCAAAAATGAGTGGGAAGTGTGCAAAAGCAATTGGAAAGTGTGTGAAAGCAAGCTGGAAGAGCACAAAAGCATAAGAGTCAGCGTGTAAAAGTGAGTGGAAAGCACAGAAAAGTGAGTGAGGAGCATGCGAAAGCTAGTGGGGAGTGTGCGAAAGCAAGAGGGGAGCATGGGAAAGTAAGCGTGTGAGCGCGTGAAAGCTTATGAATCAGCTTGTGAAAGGGAATAGGAAGCACACAAAAGCGAGCAGGGTGCATGCAAAAGCGAGTGGAGAATGTGCAGAAGCAAGCAAAGAGTGTACAAAAGCCAGACAGAGGCATGCAAAAGTGAGCAGGGAGCGCGCAAAGGCAAGCAGGGAGCATGCGATAGAGAGCGGGTGAGAGTGCAAAGACAAGTGGGAAGCGCGCAAAAGCAATTGGAGAGCTTGCGAAAGCAAGCTGGAAGCATACAAAAGCGTATGAGTCAGCGTGCAAAAGTGAGCGGAAAGTGCCCAAAAGCGAGTGGGAAAGTGCAGAAAAGTGAGTGGGGAACATGTGAAAGCAAGCAGGGAGTGTGCGAAAGTGAGAGAGGAGCGTGGGAAAGCGAGCATGTGAGTGTGTGAAAGCAAGCGTGTGAGCACGTGAAAGCATATGAGTCAGCATGTGAAAGGGAACGGGAAGCGCGCAAAAGCAAGCAAGGTGCGTGTGAAAGCAAGCAGGGTGTGTGCAAAAGCGAGTGGAGAGCATGTGGAAGCGAGCAGAGAGCGTGTGAAAGCAAGCCAAAAGCATGTAAAAGCAACCAGGGAGCATGCAAAAGTGAACAGGGAACATGTGAAAGCAAGCGGGCGAGCACGTGAAAGCGTATGAGTCAGCATACAAAAGCGAGCGGGAAGCACCCAAAAGCGAGTGGGAAATGTGGAAAAGTGAGCGGAGAGCATGCAAAAGCAAGTGTGTGAGTGCACGAAAGTGTGCAAGTCAGCGCGCAAAAGAGAACAGGAGGACCACAAAAGTAAGCGGGGTGTGTCCGAAAGCGAGCAGAGAGTGTGCAAAAGTGAATGGCTAAGCATGTAAAAACGCACGAGTCAGCATGTGAAAGCAAGCGTGTGAGTGCATGAAAGTGTACAAGTCAGCACGCTAAAGGGAACAGGATGCGCGCAAAAGCGAGTGGGGTGCATGTGAAAGCAAGCGTGTGTGTGTGGAAGCGAGCATGTGAGTGTGTGAAAGTGTACAAGTAAGTGCACAAAAGTGAGTGGGAAGCACACCAAAGCGAGTGGGGAGTGTTGAAAGTGAGCGGGGAGTGTGCGAAAGTGAGCAGAGTGTGCAAAAGCAAGTGGGGAGCACGTGAAAGTGAGTGTGTGAGTGTGTGAAAGCATATGAGTCAGCGTGCAAAAGTAAGCAGGAAGTCCACAAAAGTTTGCGTGAAGTGCACAAAAGTGAGTAGGAAGTGCACAAAAGCGAGTGGAGAGCATGTGAAAGTGAGTGGTGAGTGCATGAAAGCAATCCAAAAGTGGGTAAAAGTGATCAAGGAGCGTGCAAAAGCGGTTGAAGAGCGTACGAAAGTGAATGGAGAGCATGTGAAAGCAAGCAGGTGAGCATGTGAAAGTGTGCGAGTCAGCGCTCAAAAGTGAACAGGAAGGGCAGAAAAGTGAGCTGGGAGCATGTGAAAGTGAGCAAGAAGCATGCAAAAGTGAGCGTGTGCATGCATGAAAGCATATGCGTCAACGTGCGAAAGAGAACAGGAAGCCTGCTAAAACAAGCAGGGTGTATGTGAAAGCGAGCAGAGAGTGCCTGAAAGCATGCAAGTCAGCGTGCAAAAGTGAGCCAAAAACGTGCAAAAGTGAGCCAAAAACGTGCAAAAGCGAGTGGGGAGCGTGCAAAAGTGAGTGTGTGAGTGTGCAAAAGCGTACAAGTCAGCGTGCAAAAGAGAACGGGATGCACACACAAGCAAGCGGGCTGTGTGTGAAAACAAGCAGAGAGCGTGTGAAAGCAAGTGTGTGAGCGCGTGAAAGCGTATGAGTCAGTGTGCAAAAGCATATGAGTCAGCACACAAAAGTGAATGGGAAGTGCTCAAAAGCAAGTGGGAAGCACGGAAAAGTGAGTGGGGAGTGTGCAAAAGCAAGTGGGGAGCTTGCAAAAGCGAGTGTGTGAGTGTGTGAAAGCGTATGAGTCAGCACATGAAAGGGAACAGAAGCGTGCAAAAGTGAGCAGGGTGGATGCAAAAGCGAGAGGAGAGTGTGCAGAAGTGAGCAGAGAGCATGCGAAAGTGAGCGTGTGAGCGTGTGAAAGCTTGTGAGTCAGCATGCAAAAGCGAGTAAGGAGCATGTGAAAGCCTATGAGTCAGTTTGCAAAGGTGAGCAAAAGCTAGCAAGTCAGTGTTCATAAGTGAGCCAAAAGCATGCAAAAGCGATCAGGGAGCAGGCCAAAGCGAGCAGGGAGCAGTCCAAAGCGAGCAGGGAGCATGCAATAGTGAGCGGGTGAGCACACAAAGGCGAGTGGGAAACATGTAAAAGTGATTGGAGAGTGTGTGAAAGTGAGCATGAAGCACACAAAAGCAATTGGGAAGCACAGAAAATCAAGTGGGGAGTGTGCGAAAGTAAGCAGAGAGCACATGAAAGCAATCCCAAAGTGGGCAAAAGCAAGTGGGGAGTGTGCAGAAGTGACCAGGGAGCATGCAAAAACGAGCGGGGAGCATGTGAAAGTATGTGACTAAGCGTGCAAAAGTGAGTGGGAAGCACACAAAGCAAGTGGGAAGTACGGAAAAGCAAGCAGGGAGCGTGCGAAAGTGAGCGGAGAGCTCGTGAAAGTGATCCAAAAGTGGGTAAAAGTGAGTGGGCAGTGTGCATAAGCGAGTGGCTAAGTGTGTGAAAGCGATTGGAGAGTGTGTGAAACGGCTAAGCACGTGAAAGCATGTGAGTCGGCGCATAAAACGAGCAAAAGCTAGCGAGTCAGCATGCGAAAGCGAGCCAAAAGCATGCCAAAGCAAGGGGGGAGTGTGCAAAAGTGATTGGGGAGCGTGAAAAAGCAAGCAGGAGAGCGCACGAAAGCATATGAGTCAGCGTGCAAAAGCAAACAAAAGCTAGCGAGTCAGCATGCAAAAGCGAGCCGAAGACATGCAAAAGTGAGCGGGGAGAATGCGATAGCAACCGGTTGAGCACGCAAAGGCGAGTGGAAAGCAAGCAATAGCGAGTAGGGAGTATGCGAAAGTGAGCAGGGAGTGTGTGAAAGCGAGAGGAGAGTGTATGAAAGTGAGCGTCTGAGAGCATGAAAGCAAGCGGAGAGCATGCAAAAGCGTGTGAGTCAACACCCAAAAGCAAGTGGGAAGGGCGTAAAATCCAGTGGGAAGTGTGGAAAAGCGAGTGGGGAGCATGCAAAAGTGAGCAAGATGCATGTAAAAGCAAGTGTGAAAGCGCAATAGCATATGAGTCAGTGCATGAAAAAACAGGAAGCACACAAAAGCGAGCAGGGTGCGTGTAAAAGCGAGCGGAGAGCATGTGAAAACGAGTGGCTGAGCGTGAAAGCATGCGAGTCAGTGTGCAAAAGCAAGCAGGAAGGGCCCAAAAGTGAGTGAGAAGCACGGAAAAGTGAGCGGGGAGTGTGTGAAAGCAAGCCAAAAACATGTAAAAGTGACCAGGGAGAGTGCGAGAGTGAGCAGCCTAGCATGCAAAAGCGAGCAGTTAAGTCCATGAAAACGTGCAAATAAGCGGGCAAAAGCAAGCAGGGAGCGTGCATAAGCGAGTTGCTAAGCATGTGAAAGCAATTGGAGAGCGTGTGAAGTGGCTAAGCGCGCAAGTCAGTGCATAAAACAAGCAAAAGCTAGTGAGTCAGTGTGCAAAAGCAAGCCAAAAGCACGCCAAAGCAAGGCAGGAGTGTGCAAAAGTGAGCAGGGAGTGTGTAAAAGCAAGAGTCTGAGCATGTGAAAGCATGTGATTCAGCATGCAAAAGTGAGTGGGAAGCACATAAAAGCTAGTGGGAAGCACGCAAAAGTGAGCGGGGAGTGTGCAAAAGTGATTGGAGATCATGTGAAATTGAACGGAGAGTGTGTGAAAGCGAGTGGATGAGCATGTGAAAGCGTGCAAGTCAGAGCATAAAAGTGAGTAAAAGCTAGCAAGTCAGTGTGCAAAAGCAAGCCAAAAGCACGCAAGAGCAAGCAGGGAGTTTGCAAAAGTGAGCGTGTGTGCACGTGAAAGCGTGGGAATCAGCACTTGAAAGGGAACGGGAAGCATGCAAAAGTGAGCGGGGATCATGCGAAAACGAGTAGAGACCGTGCAAGAGTGAGCACTTGAGCACGCGAAATTGTATGAGTTAGCATGCAAAAGTGAGTGGGAAGCGTGCAAAAGTGAGTGGGGAGTGTGCAAAAGCAAGCGGTGAGGATGCGAAATTGACCAGGGAGTGTGCAAAAGAGAGCAGGGAGTGTGCCAAAGTGAGTGGGGAGCATGTGAATACAAGCAAGTCAGCACGCAACATTGTGCGAAAGCAAGCAGGGAATGTGCAAAAGTGAGTGGGGTGCATGTGAAAGTGAGCAGAGAGCATGCGAAAGTGAGTGGAGGGCATGTGAAAGCGAGTGTATAATGTGTGAAAGTGAGTGGGTAAGCGTGAATACGTGCGAGTCAGCACTCAAAAGCAACCTGGGAGCATGTAAAAGCGAGTGGGGAGCATGTGAAAGTGAGTGAAGAGCGTGTGATAGCAAACCAAAAGCACATAAAAGCGACTTGGGACCATGCAAAAGCGAGCAGGAAGCATGCAAAAGCGAGCAGGCGAGTGGGTGAATGCATATGAATCAGTGCACAAAAGAATGGGAAGCTTGCAAAAACGAGCGGGGAGCATGCAAAAGCTAGTGAGTCAGCGTGCAAAAGCAAGTTAAAAGCTCACAAAAGTGAGCGGGGAATATGTGAAAGCAACCAGAGAGTGTGTGAAAGCGTGCAAGTCAGTGCGCAAAAGCGAGTGGGAAGTGCAGAAAAGCAAGTGGGGAATGTGCAAAAGCCAGTGGGGAGCATGCGAAAGTGAGCGGGTGAGCAAGAGAAAGCATGCGAGTGAATGCATAAAAGTGAGCAAGTGTATTTCCTTGAAATGTATTATTCCAATGAAAACACAATCATATGCAGTTCATGGTAGAGAATTAAATGTATACTCAAAAGAAAGTAAAAGGTGAAGACCTAGAAAGGATGCCAAATTTCTGCTTAGGAAGGGAGGACCTGGAAGATTTCTGTGGAACATCATTAATTCCCCTTGAAATGTGGGCTTCTTAGTAATCTGGGATCTACATTTCAATATTGAGAACATAATGCAATGTGCACTGAGTGTTGAATTTGTACAAACATGAGAGAATGGACCAATAGCTCTAAGATTTCGAAATGCACTAGAAACACTGAGAAAACTGCCCAATTAACACATCCATTATGGAATCGTTGTTTTACTCATTTAACAAAATGGGGTTTTCAAGGACGTTTCCAGAAAAAGAAAAGATGGTCATTATTGAACTTATTCATTCGTTCACGAAAAGATTCTAGAAATCTATCACTTTTTTTTTCCCCCTGAGGCTGGGGTTAAGTGACTTGCCCAGGGTCATACAACTAGGAAGTGTTAAGTGTCAGAGATTTGAACTCAGTTCCTCCTGAATTCAGGGCTGGTGGTCTATCCACTACACCACCTATATGTCCCAGATTCTAGAAATGAATGTGTTCTGGATTGAGGCTCTAGACTTATTTTCTTTGGTGAAAACACCAGAAGGCATTTCCTGGAATTTGAGTTCTTCAAACAAAAACAAGGTCACAACAAATATTGATAGTGGTAAGACTAAACTCAATAGGATGGCAAATAGAGAGGAACAAATAAGAAAAGGAATCGATGTTTTGAAAGGGATGAAGAGGAAGATTCACATTCACTATACATTCATTATTTCTACTGAAAAGAAGTCCTGTTAAGAGACCTTTGATCCAGCTTTAAATATAAAGAAGATAATGCATTGTACTGAGAGAGTTTCATTCACACAAATAGGAGAGAATTGACATCAATATGAAAGTCCGAAAACACACAAGAAACTATGTTATTTAAATCTACCAGGTTAAACCAAAGAAAGCAAAGACAATGATGAATATAATGGCATGAAAATGAAAAAAAAAAAAAAAACACTTCGTGTTTCAGGAATATCTGTCCTGATAGTTTGCACCAATGGCTTTGCATTCAGGTTTTCCTATCATGGCTGAATTCAACCTCATCATTCTTATGGAAGGAAAAATGTTTTTTTTAAGTTCAAAAAGTGCAATGGCGTATGCACAGAAATCTTACATAAGAAGGCATATTCATTACAGCAGAGGCTTTCCAGAATGAATTTCCTGGAATTTGAATTCTTCAAACAAAAACAAGAACATGAAAACAATTAAAAGTTTCTTTTGCTAGCAAAAAGGATTCTAATGGCAAAAAGTACAGTTGTGAGTTTCTCCAAGTCCTACATCAATTGATTACCATTGACTACATTGGAAGTACTTCACCACAGAGCATAGTCCAAACCTGAGGAAACACATTAAGTTTCTATATAGAAATGCCACAATGTGCACTGAGTGTTGAATTTGTGCAAATATGAGAGAATGGACCAATAGCTCTAAGGTCCAAAATGCGCTAGAAACACTGAGAAAACTGCCCAATTGACATTTACTCTTTACATATCTCATATCTATCCATTTATGTTATGTTTTCTCCTTCATTAGCACATCAATTCCTTTTGGGAAAGACCTGTTTGTGCTTTTTATTTGCATTCCCAGTGCTTATCACAATGTTTGGTACATAGGAATTCTTTAATAGGTATTTTTTACTTTATTGTTCAATTGATGGGAGCAACCAATAGGCAACAAGGGACAAAAAAGTAGAAATGAAAATATTAATATCTCTGTCCTTTCTCTCCCATCCCAGACCTTAACATAATCCCTTGCTCATATACAAACTTAATACACATATGTTAAAGGATAATTATCATAAACATAGCTCTGTATTCATCAGCCAGAGATATTCACCAAGATGTTAAATTTACCTTTATTATTATTTAATTTTTAAAAATATTTACTAGAGATTTGGATGCTGATGGCGGAGAAGAAACACACGACTCAGTGAACGTCCTCACTCCCTCACAACCAATTAGATAAATTAAGTCTCAAAATTAGCTCAGGACTGATAGATACCACAAGGACTGGAAGCACGACTTACCAGCTGAAGAGAATCTGGAGTTTCAACAGGAAAGGTCAGTTCTCAGGGGAGGAATAAGAAAGACCAGCACAGACGGTGGGGTAGGGGCACACTGCGCCCATTGCGCTGGGAAGGGCTCTGGGATCAGAGAAGCCACTGAGGTAAAGGAATCTGGCACAGGCTGTTAGCTCTTCTCTGCTAATTATTTAGCAGTTCAGAAGAGAAAGCCAAAATATTTTAAAACTCAGATTAGATTTTCCCCGATCCTGGGGGGTGACTCAGCAAATCTCTTGGCACCAGGGGGTGTGGCCACAGCTACCTCCTGAGAATAGTTAAGAGATTGACAAGTGGGTGGATACGGCCCAAGGCAACACATACTGCCTAGCTCAGCTGGAGGGAGTGGAACTCAGCTCCAGGAAGTCCCAGAGAAGCGGAACCTTTGAACTAGGGACCGCGGTTTCTGGCAGACACTTCCAGTTTGAGCGCAGGGGCTTCTCACGTCACCTGCTGCAGACATTCACTCCCCACCCGGACACATAGGCTGGGCTTCCTGCAGTCTTCACTATTCTACACCCTCGAAGCACAGTAGTGCTAATCACCTCTGAGGCACCTCCAGGGAGGGGGTGGGGAACTTTCTCCCAGAGCTCTATCTTAGCTAAGGCGCAGGAGCCGCTGCATCCATCCGGTCTGGGAGGAAGCTGGTAAAGAAGTAAATAATTTCCTACCCCAGGGACAGACCCCAAAACATTTTTTAAGTATGAGCAAAAAAGCTAGAAAAACTATAGATTCCTTCTATACAGAGAAAGAACGGGTATCCAACCCCGAGGAAGTTAACAGCAAAGATTCAGAAGATAACAACCTAAAGGGGAACGATTCCTGCCCCCCATCACATAACTCTCTCCTAGAAGAAGCTCTTAAAAAATTGAGGGAGATCGAAGAAAAATGGGGAAAAGAAAGGGAAGTTATGATAGAGAATAACAACGTCCTGAAATTGGAGTTGGAAAAAATAAAGAATTCACAGGAGATGCAGGGAAACAAAATTAGTGAATTAGAAAAGGTTAAAAAAACACAGGAAAGTAGGATTTCTGAATTGGAAAAGATAAAAAAGTCTCAAGAAAATAGAATTTCTGAATTGGAAAAAGAAAATAATTCTCAAAAAAAAAATTAGGGAAATGGAAAAAAATTCAATAGAGCAAAATAATTCATTTAAAAACGAAATTGGGCATTTACAAAAAGAACTAAAAACTGTGAAAGAAGAAAATAACTCCTTAAAAGTCAGGATGGAACAAATAGAAATGAATGATTCACAGAGAACCCAAGAATCAGTCAAACAAAACAAAAAAAAATGAGAAGCTGGAGAACAACGTCAAATACTTACTGGGAAAATCTATAGACCTGGAAAATAGATCTAGGAGAGATAATCTGCGGATTATTGGACTTCCAGAAAACTATGACCAAAAAAAGAGCCTAGATTCTATTTTACAGGAAATTATCAAAGAGAACTGTCCAGAGATAATAGAAACAGAAGGGAAAGTAGATGTGGAAAGAATTCATCGAACTCCTTCTGAAATAGACCCTAAAAAAAGAACACCACGGAATATTGTGGCTAAGCTGCAGAATTACCACACAAAGGAGAAAATCCTGCAAGCAGCTAGAAAAAAACAATTTAAATACCAAGGTGCCACAATAAGGGTCACCCAAGATCTGGCTGCCTCCACATTAAAAGATAGAAGGGCCTGGAACCTGATATTCCGTAAGGCAAAAGATCAAGGACTGCAACCAAGAATGAACTACCCAGCTAAGTTTAGCATCTTTTTCCATGGAAGAAGATGGTCATTCAATGAAACAGAGGAATTCTATATGTTTCTAAGAAAAAAACCAAACTTAAACAAAAAATTTGATCTACATCCACAAGACTGAAGAGAAACAGAAAAAGGTACACAGAACCCTTGAGAACTGTAACTCTGTTGTGGGTATATAAAAAATACTCAAGGATAATTTGATTTTACTGATATAAAAGAAAAAAAGGGGGGTGTAGTAAAGGGAAGGAGTGATAAAAAGAGGGAAACTACATCCCAGGAAGAGACATAGAAAATACACCATATCTGAGGGAACTTAGTGAGGGGGAGAATCATTGTGTGAATCTTACTCTCATCAGAAGAGGCTCAAAGAGTAAATAATTAACATATTTGTTTTTCAGAGAATTTTCTCTCGCCTCATTAAAAGGGGGGAGAGGAAAAGGGAAAAGGAAAAGGAGAATAAGTGAAGGGACTTGGAGGGAGGGAGGAGGGATCTTAAAAAAAAAAAAAAAAAAGAGGGAGGGTTGCGCGTCACAAGGGGGGTCTGTAAATTAAATATCGGGGAGGGGGATCAGGGGGGTCAAGGGAAAAAAGCATAATCTGGGGATAATACGATGGCAGGAAATACAGAATTAGTAATTTTAACTGTAAATGTAAATGGGATGAACGATCCCATCAAACGGAGACAGATAGTACATTGGATCAAAAAGCACAACCCTACAATATGTTGCCTACAGGAAACACACTTAAAGCAGGGAGATACATACAGAGTAAAGGTAAAAGGTTGGAACAGAGCCTATTATGCTTCAGGTAAAGCCAAAAAAGCAGGGGTAGCTATCCTTATCTCAGATCAAGCAAAAGCAGAAGTAGATCTCGTTAAAAAAGATGAGGAAGGAAACTATATCCTGCTGAAAGGTAGCATAAATAATGAAGCCATATCAATACTAAACATATATGCACCAAGTGGTATAGCATCTAACTTTCTAAAGGAAAAGTTAAGAGAACTGCAAGAAGAAATAGACAGTAAAACTATAATAGTGGGAGATCTCAACCTTGCACTCTCAGATTTAGACAAATCAAACCACAAAACAAACAAGAAAGAAATTAAAAAAGTAAATAGAACATTAGAAAAACTAGGTATGATAGACCTTTGGAGAAAACTGAATGGCAATAGGAAGGAATATACTTTCTTCTCAGCAGTTCATGGATCCTATACAAAAATTGACCATATACTAGGACATAAAGATCTCAAAATTAAATGTAGGAAGGCAGAAATAATAAATGCCTTCTTCTCAGATCACAATGCAATAAAAGCTACATTCAGTAAAAAGTTAGGGGTAAATAGACCAAAAAGTAATTGGAAACTGAATAATCTCATCTTAAAGAATGACTGGGTGAAAGAGCAAATTATAGAAACAATTAACAATTTCACCCAAGATAATGATAATGATGAGACATCATATCAAAATCTTTGGGATGCAGCTAAAGCGGTAATAAGGGGAAATTTTATATCTTTAGAGGCTTATTTGAAGAAAATTGAGAAAGAGAAGATTAACGAATTGGGCTTACAACTTAAAAGGCTAGAAAAAGACCAAATTATAAACCCCCAACCAAAAATTAAACTCGAAATACAAAAATTAAAAGGAGAAATCAATAAAATTGAAAGTAAAAAAACTATTGAATTAATAAATAAAACCAAGAGTTGGTTTTATGAAAAAGCCAATAAAATAGATAAACCTTTGGTAAATTTGATCAAAAAAAAGAAAGAGGAAAATCAAATTGATAGTCTTACAAATGAAAAGGGGGATCTTTCGACCAATGAAGAGGAAATTAGAGAAATAATAAGGAGTTACTTTGCCCAACTTTATGCCAATAAATTTGATAACTTAAGTGAAATGGATGACTTCCTCCAAAAATATAGGCTCCCTAGATTAACAGAGGAGGAGATAAATTGCTTAAATAGTCCCATTTCAGAAAAAGAAATAGAACAAGCTATTAATCAACTCCCCAGGAAAAAATCCCCAGGGCCAGATGGATTCACATGTGAATTCTACCAAACATTTAAAGAACAATTAGCCCCAATGTTATATAAATTATTTGAAAAAATAGGGGATGAAGGAGTCCTACCAAATTCCTTTTATGACACAGACATGGTACTGATACCTAAACCTGGTAGATCGAAAACTGAGAAAGAAAATTATAGACCAATCTCCTTAATGAATATTGATGCTAAAATCTTAAATAAGATATTAGCAAAAAGACTTCAGAAAATCATCTCCAAGATAATATACTATGATCATGTAGGATTTATTCCAGGAATGCAGGGCTGGTTTAATATTAGGAAAACTATTAATATAATTGACCATATTAATAATCAAATTAATAAGAACCATATGATCATCTCAATAGATGCAGAAAAAGCATTTGACAAAATCCAACATCCATTCCTACTAAAAACTCTTGAGAGTATAGGAATAAATGGATTATTCCTTAGAATAATCAGGAGTATATATTTAAGACCGTCAGTAAGCATAATATGCAATAGAAATAAACTGCAACCTTTCCCAGTAAGATCAGGAGTGAAACAAGGTTGCCCACTATCACCATTACTATTCAATATAGTACTAGAAACGCTAGCCTCGGCAATAAGAGCCGAGAAAGAGATTCAAGGAATTAGAGTAGGAAATGAGGAAATTAAACTATCACTTTTTGCAGATGACATGATGGTATACTTAGAGAACCCCAAAGACTCTGGTAAAAAGCTACTAGAAATAATTCAAAATTTCAGCAAAGTGGCAGGATACAAAATAAATCCACATAAATCCTTGGCATTTTTATATATCACTAACAAAATGCAACAGCAAGAGATACAAAGAGAAATTCCATTCCAAACAAATGTTGAGAGTATAAAATATTTGGGAATCCATCTACCAAAGAAAAGTCAGGAATTATATGAAAAAAATTACAAAACACTTGCCACAAAAATAAAATCAGATTTAAATAATTGGAAAGACATTCAGTGCTCTTGGATAGGCCGAGCGAATATAATAAAGATGACAATACTCCCCAAACTAATCTATTTTTTTAGTGCTATACCAATCAGACTCCCAAGAAACTATTTTAATGACCTAGAAAAAATAACAACAAAATTCATATGGAAGAATAAAAGGTCAAGAATTGCAAGGGAACTAATGAAAAAAAACTCAGAGGAAGGTGGTCTAAGTGTACCTGATCTAAAGCTATATTATATAGCAGCAGTCACCAAAACCATTTGGTATTGGCTAAGAAATAGACCGGTAGATCAGTGGAACAGATTAGATACAAAGGACAAAAAAGGGTACATCTATAGCAATCTAATCTTTGACAAACCCAAAGATTCCAACATTAGGGATAAAAATTCATTATTCGGAAAAAACTGTTGGGAAAACTGGAAATTAGTATGGCAGAAATTAGATATGGATCCACACTTAACACCATATACCAAGATAAGATCAAAATGGGTCCATGATTTAGGCATAAAGAGGGAGATAATAAATAGATTAGAGGAACAGAGGATAATCTACCTCTCAGACTTGTGGAGGAGGAAGGAATTTATGACCAGAGGAGAACTAGAGATCATTATTGATCACAAAATAGAAGATTTTGATTACATCAAACTAAAAAGTTTCTGTACAAATAATACTAATGCAAACAAGATTAGAAGGGAAGTAACAAATTGGGAAAATATTTTTAAAAACAAAGGTTCTGACAAAGGTCTCATTTCCAAAATATATAGAGAACTGACCATAATTTATAAGAAACCGAACCATTCTCCAATTGATAAATGGTCAAAGGATATGAACAGACAATTCTCAGAGGAAGAAATTGAAACTATATCCACTCACATGAAAGAGTGTTCCAAATCACTACTGATCAGAGAAATGCAAATTAAGACCACTCTGAGATACCACTACACACCTGTCAGATTGGCTAAGATGACAGGAACAAATAATGACAAATGTTGGAGGGGATGTGGGGAAATTGGGACACTAATACATTGCTGGTGGAGTTGTGAAAGAATCCAGCCATTCTGGAGAGCAATCTGGAATTATGCCCAAAAAGTTATCAAACTGTGCATACCCTTTGACCCAGCAGTGCTACTACTGGGATTATATCCCAAAGAAATACTAAAGAGCAGAAAGAGACATATATGTGCCAAAATGTTTGTGGCAGCTCTTTTTGTTGTAGCTAGAAACTGGAAGATGAATGGATGTCCATCAGTTGGAGAATGGTTGGGTAAATTGTGGTATATGAAAGTTATGGAATATTATTGCTCTGTAAGAAATGACCAGCAGGAGGAATACAGAGAGGATTGGAGAGACTTAAATCAACTGATGCTGAGTGAAATGAGCAGAACCAGAAGATCGCTGTACACTTCAACAACAATACTGTATGAGGATGTATTCTGATGGAAGTGGAAATCTTCAACATAAAGAAGATCCAACTCACTTCCAGTTGATCAATGATGGACAGAGGTAGATACACCCAGAGAAGAAACACTGGGAGGGGAATGTAAATTGTTAGCACTACAATCTGTCTGCCCAGGTTGCATGTACCTTCGGATTCTAATGTTTATTGTGCAACAAGAAAATGATATTCACACACATGTATTGTACTTAGACTATATTGTAACACATGTAAAATGTATGGTATTGCCTGTCGTCGGGGGGAGGGAATAGAGGGAGGGGGGGTAATTTGGAAAAATGAATACAAGGGATAATATTATAAAATATATATATATATAATAAAAAAAAATATTTACTAGAATGTGGAGAGAGGCAGGGGAAAATAACTAGAATAATTAAACAAAATCAGGCCAACAGATGACTTTAGATTTCTTAGATAATGTACTTTGTACATTAATTCTTAAGCTGGGAACCTTTTGCAATATGTTCTCAATATCCATAATTGCATTCTGACCTCTCTAATGAAACTTTAGGAATTTAGCCACTCCCTTCATTCCCCAAAGATGTATATTGAATTCTCCTTTCCCTTCTACCTTCTGAAGTATACCATCGTCCTGTGTCTATCAAAATAGGAGAAAAAGTTAATGATTGTTAAATAAAGTGTGGCTCTGAGATCAAATATCATTTAAGTTCTACTCAACTCTCTAGTAGCTGAACCTGTACTAACCCAATTTTCTAGGGAAAATCTCAGAAAAAAATATTGTGATTTTCTTAAAATAATGTCACTTCAAGAGCAATGAATAATTGAGAGTGATTAAATAGCTATTTATTAAAAGAGATCAAAAGAAAGTAATGCATTTCATGTTGTACACAAGTATTCTAAAGGAAAGTAGATGAGAATCTAAAATGATACTTATAAGAATTTGCCACATAATTGAATAGAAAACATTACATTGGAAGTTGGGGGACTTAGTTTCTGAATTCATCTTTGCTACTTATAATCTATATTATAAATAAATACAATAAATATAAATATAATAAATATTACAAGTTCAAAAATGAATTACGTTTCCTTTGAGGCCCTCACCACTTCCAAATTTCAGAATGTAGAGGTTAATCACCATCCTCTCAGTCTCCTAGGCTGAAAACCTAGATGCCATTCTCAATTACATGCTCTCTCACTTCATAAACTCAATCTGCTGCCAAGACCTATCCATGTCATTTTTGTAATATCTTTCGAATATACCTCCTTTTCTCTTCTTCTATTCTCACCACTCTGATGCAGGCATGATCTACTCATATCTGGATTACTACAATACTAGCTTATAGGTCTTTCTGACCCAATTCTCTTCCCTCTTTGATCTATCCTCTATTAATTTTGCTAAAGTACAGGTCCAATAATATAACTTATCAACTTAATAAACTCCATTGGCTTACTCTTACCTTCAAAATTAAATGCAAAATCCTCTTGTTTTTAAATCTATTTATAATCCATATTATGCCATCTTCTCAGTCTTTTTACATCTTGCTCTCTACTCTTTGACACAATGAGACCAGTCTTCTTCCACTTTAAAGCTAGACATTCCATCTGCTGATTCCAGTTATTTTTCACTGGCCCCATGTCTAATGATGTTCTCCCTCCTTATTTCAGTCTCTGAGCTTCCTTAGTTTCCTTCAAGTCCCCACTGAAATCCCACTTTCTCTATAAGCTCTTTTATTTTATTACTCTGTTGATTGTTTTCCATTTATCCTGAATATAGTTATTTTTCCCCCTGTATATATTTGTTTATTTATTGTTTCTTCTATTAGATAATGAGCTCTTTAAAGGCAAGGGTTGTCTTTTTTGTTATTCTTTTTATCCTCAGTATTTAGTACAAAGCCTGGCACACAGTATGCACTTAATAAATATGTCTGAAACAAATTGAAATTAATACTGTTTTACCAAATGAAATATATGAAAATAGTCAAGAAACATTCTAATATTGAGGGAAAGTCAAAATGAGACTAAGATTTTTACTGCAAAAAAAATCTAAAATGGATTTCAATTCAACATTTTTTTTTGCTTCTCATATTGTAGTTTAAAAGTCAAAAAATGAGATAGTCTTTACTTTAAAGAGTTTCCATTTTACAGGGTCTATGTGCCTTAGTATTTGTATTGCTAGCAGCTAATTCAATCCCAGGCATATAGAAGGTCATTAATAAATGTTTGTTTATTGATTAATACTCAGACCGAGGAGTAAAAGCAAATTATATCATTGAAAGATTAACAACTAAGGGGATAAGCTTTCAATAAAAATGCAATAAATATTCTGCACTTTAATCAAAAGATAAGAATTCTGAGAGGTAAAGTTAAAAAGAGTTCTTTTGAGGTACAGAGATTCCCTTGTCAAAATAAACAGAAAAAAGGATAGAAAGTCAAATTAAGAGAAACAAATAGTACAATTTGGTGAAAATATAAAGTTTGTGAAGTAAAATATTTTATGTGAAAAATTGGAAATCTATTTTAAGCCAGTATCATGATTATAGTGAACCTTAAATGTCAGTGTATAGATTTATTTTTTTTAAATTCTAGAATAAGAGAGCTACTGAGAGTTTTCAAGCAGGGAAGTAACAGGACCTTGTGAAGACAGTTTTTAGATCTGCATGTCAAGTGAAATAGAGAGAAAATTAGATGCAGGAAGAAAAAATGAAAACACTGACAACAATCAGTTGCAATATAGAGAAGGAATCAGATAAAATATGATATATGTTATTGAGTTAGAATCAAAAGCAAACTATACAAGATGATAAAATGTAATAAATAGAAAGATATTGTGTATGTACATAATATACATTTATGTATTTATATATACATGTATGTGTATATGTATCAAAAGAGCAACTGTATAATGATTCCAACTGCTTTAGACTGTGTCTCCCTTCCTCTGTAGAAAAGAACTTAGGTTAACTAGTATGTCTTAGAAAATCTGAAGATAGAAAATTAAAAGATATTCAAGAAATAATGGTACTCTGAAAATAGTCATATATCTTTTTGTTTAATTGCTATTTAAACATATGCTATAATTTTATCACAGTTATTGGCACAATTTTTCTGCATATATGGCCTTGATTGGTATATTCTCATTATATACAGATGGATGTTTTCAGTGAAAAATGCAGACAAAGTGTGGCTGCTCATCAGTCAGGGCATTGACTAAAATAAATTGTGGTATAAACATTCTATACATATTCTTCTCTCAAGACCATTAAATAGTTCTAAGAAAATATGATGTTTGGCAAAAAGCATGTGGGGTGGTTGGATAGGAGAGTTAATGACATAAGAAATATCAAATATGATATAAAGCAATGTAAGAACCAGGAAAACAGGATACACATTGACTATAGCAATATAAAACAAAATAACATACGTATATACATACATACATACATACATACATACATAAGGACAAAACTTGATCCTGGAGAAAGAGTCGAAAAAAATGTACCTTCACTATCATCTGTCTCAGATATAAAGATTTATAGGTATACAATACTGAATATACTATCAAACACAAAATATATGTTATTAGCTTTCCTGGAGTTGATTTTCCTCTTTCAATTTTAATTTTTATTACAAAATATAGCTTATTGCTCAGGGTATGTGTGTATTTGTGTAAATTTGTGTAATGTATACTTGGAAAGAAAGGTAATTTTAAAAAGTAGTAAAAAACACTTTTAAAAGGAAAGGTAAAATATTCTTTCCAGGTATCTTAATTCATATTTTGTATATAATCATTTGTTGTATTTATTATTTAATGTATGTTATTTAAAATATGGTTATTAAAAGCATTATCATTTGCTAGTATTTTCTATAGAATACAAAACATAGCAAAATAGTTTGAATAAATAATCTAATACTATAGTTTGGTCAAAGCAACACAATTCAGTTTCTCTAGTAATATCATCTGATGGAAAAATGAGGCTGCTGGTTTTCCTCAAGTGTTATAGTTGCAAAAGCTCTTAATACGTTCAAAATCTTTTCTGAGCCAATGATTCTATTTCTATATTATTCAATCAATTATTATAGATATGCTCTCCAGAATTATTAGATTATGAATTAAATGAAATTTTAAAAGCTAAATATGCTTAAAATCCTTCATGAAAATCATAGTTAGAGAGATGGAAGGATAAGTTATTTTATTCTCTGATTTGAACTAAATTTTCTATATTTGAAATTTTTCAATGTGTGGGTTCTGTATTGTTTCTCTTTTTTTATTACTGCATCCTTAAATAAAACTCTGAAATGCTCCAGGAAACTTCATGTTTATGACACTGCAGTCTTGGTGTAAGAAGAAAATATTGAATGCTTAAAGTAATTGAATTTTAATACTTTGTTAAAACTTACTTGTAGTTAAAATAAATAACTTAAAGCATTTGGACAAACATTTCACAGACATCTTTCCTTCAATATCATGAAATAGTTACAAGAAAAAAATGATGTTGAGGATGGGGGGAGGCTATGAGGGAAGCTACTGGTATAAAAACAATATTTCAAATGGGAAATAGAGCCAGATTTCATGAGTTTATAGTGGAGTTAAGTTGTTTCATTTTATATATTATTTCAAAGTTGATTGAGCAAATTTTATGCTATGAGTAACTACATGTTATTTCCTTTTAACATCAAAGATAATGTATTGCTGTAGTCTCTACATTTACTTTAAATTATATTTTAATATTTCAATATCATATATGTTTTTCTCTCAGAAAAGAAAAATCATCTAGATAAAGAGTATAAAAAGAAAGAATTACATAGGCATTTCAGATGCCTTTAAACTAATTCTCTTATGTGTTTCCAGTACAAGATAAAGTCCTTATCAGACAGTAAGTTAAAATATGAGATCTTTGTAATCTACATATAGAAAATAAATGTTTTCACAATATAAAAAGCAAAACAGTTCTCTTCTGATAAAATTGAATTATTCTAAACCCATCTATTCTTTGATTATTCTAATAGCTTTATTTTGCAACTTAATGTTTTCCATTTTTTGTCTAACAGCAGGTGAAAGGATTCATAAATCTGCCATGAACAGTTGCCAATGAATATTCATATAAGGAATGTCTGATTGCAGTTATTTGGCATTTTTATTTGATTTCCATGAAGAATGGGAAAGCTTTGTTTCTCAATTTGTAATATATTCCATTTGGTGTCTGCATTCTATTACTTGTTAAATTATTGTAATTGACTATATCAAACAAGTAATTTCAAAGGTATGAATATTAGGAATACTTCAGAAAAATATTGTCTAATAATTAATAAACAACCCCATCAAATTTTGATAGAGCAGGATAATTTTAAGTTCGAATGGCAAAAGACTGGAAAAACAAAAGGAGCACAGACTAAACATCCTCTGTTCTTATCTAGATATGTGACAAGAGTGATTTGATGAATGTTGTTGTCTCCTCACAGAAGCTATTTATCACATCATTCTAAACATAGCATCTGGGAGAAGAGAAGATTTAGTAGAATATTTCTTAGTGTTAATTCTGATTCAAGCAAGAATATTTAAAATTCCATCCCAGACAGCATGGGCTTAAAATAATTTTCATGTTAGCTTCTATGTGTATATGTAATAAAATGCTAATCTTAGTAGCATCTATTAATGCAAATGGTAATTCTTATACTTCAAAATAATTTTCCAATGTAGTATATACAATTTGTCTTTGAAATAAAGTTGTACCAAATAACAACATAAATAAGTTTCTGTCGTGATTCAAGTGTCATTGAAACAATATTTTATTAATCAGAGAACCATATAACCATATACTCTGCTACAAAAAGTAATTTGACTGGCACAATTTTAAATTATATGAACTATGAGTTTTGTTCCATGTGTATCATAAGGTTTGAGAAGAGAGCTTTCTCTAGAAGTTCCTTTAACTTCTCCATGTACATATTCATGAATGTGTATGTGTGTGTGTGTGTGTGTGTGTAAACAAACTATTAAATAAAAAGTAAAAAAGTAACATGCCCTTAAGTTTGAAGAAAAAAAAGGTGGAGCTATATTATCATAATTATAAATAAGGGGACACTATTTCTAACTGTACATCTATTTTTGAAAAAAAGAAAAACTTGTATCACCGGGAATCAAGTTGATAGGCTTTATAAAGTTCTGCCATTGTTAACAATAATCATAGCAAGAATGTTTCAAGCATTTATCACCATGGATGTAGTTAGGAGGAATTAGTTACAATGGGACCAAAAAACCCAGGAAGTATACATATAATATAAAAGTAAAAAAATTATAGAATAATGTATGAAAATATATAATTTTCTGTATAATTACATGGAGCCAACAATAAATGCAGATGAGGATTTGGAATAAAGATATTATTTATGGAATAATATTATCTATTTTTATTTGTTATTTTCATTTAAAAATAAGGGACCAGGGGCAGCTAAGTGGTGCAGTGGATAGAGTACCAGTTCTGAAGTCAGGAAGACCTGAATTCAAATCTGGTCTCAGACATTTAACACGTCCTAGCTGTGTGACCCTAGGCAAGTCACTTAACCCCATTTGCCCTAGCAACATATATATATACATATATATACATATATATATATATATATATGGATATATGTAATAAAAATAAGGGACCAGGATCAGACAAGTTAAGTGACATACTATGAATCACACAACAAATAACTAAAATAGCTAAGATATAAATCAAAGGACTTTAACTCCAAGTTTATTTTAGTTTTCACTATATCACATTGCCTCTCCCTCTTCATGGAAAAATATGTCTCAACAGTTCAGCCTTAGAAGAAGGAGAAGAAAGAACAAGATTTTGTAGGTAACTTGAAAAGAGAAAGAACAAGATCAGGAAGCAGGAATGGGATATCAACCCTTATATGAGATATGTTAGGAGACTAGCCAAACTGAACTGAAGGAATTTGAATTAAATTATTTGTAAAGATCCTCCCAAGGAGTAGAGCTAAGATGGCAGAGCTAGACAGGACAATGTCTGATGTCTCCCTAGTTTCCTGCAGAATCAACACTAGATCAGATCTCTGAATGGATTTTGGAGTGACAGAATCCCCAAGTATTCGAAGTGTAACTACTTCCCAAATTAATATATCTTTGAAGGACTTTAGAAAAGTTCTGTCAAATTAGTCAGGAAGAATATAGCCCAGCACAGATGTGATATGGAGAGACCTCATGTGGGCAGACTCTGTGTATAAAGGCTAGATGTGGGAAAATCTATTGGGAGGCTTTTATCCAAAATATAATAGCCTGGGCTACTCTATCTTAGTTCAAAAGGTCAGTGTATCTGTAGGTCAGGTGTGAGGCCTCCAGTGGAACTACAGAAGGCAGTTTGTAAAACTCCATACTCCAGCATAACAGGTGGAATGTGGCCAGACCCACCCAGCACAGTGGGAAACTCTGTAACACCGTCCATCCCAGCATAGTCAGTGAGAATATCTTGTCCCCCTGCAAAAGGAATGTGAGCCAACATCCTCTGTGCTCCAGGAGCAGACCTCAACCTCTAAAAATGAGCAAAAAAAGCAAAAAGAGTTCTTACCATAAAAGGCTACTCTGAAGATAGGAAAGATCAGACACAAACACAAAAAAAGAATATCAAAGACAAAATATCTTCAGATGAAGCCTCAGAGTGGAATATGAACTAGTCTTCAGATCAAAAGGCTATCTTAGAAGAGTTCAAAAAGGATCTTGAAAGATAGATAGAAGAAAAGTGGGGGAAAGAAGTAAGAGCTATGTCAGAGAATTGTGAAAAGTTTTGTTGTTTTGTGTTTTTTCTTTTTTTGGTGGGGGGGGGAAGCCAACATTATGGAAAAGGAAGCATGGGAACTGCCTTTAAAAATAAACTTGGCAAAATGGAAATACTGAAAAAAAATTCTTAAAAATAAATTTGGTGAGATTGAAAAAGAAAGCAACTTCTTGAAAAATAGAATTGGAGAAATGGAAAAACAACTACTCAGAAAATAGAATTTGGGAAATGGGGGAGGTGGGATCCACCAAACAAAACAACTATTTTAAAAGTACAATTAGCCAAATGTAAAAAGAGATTTTTAAAAAGCTAACTGAAAAAAAATTCACTAAAAATTAGAATTGGACAAATGAAAATGAATGACTCAAAGATTCATCAGAAATCTGTCCAACAAAATTTTTTAAAATGAGAAAAAAAAATAAAATAACTCATTGGAAAAACTATTAACCTGGAAAACAGATCCAGGAGAGATAGTCTAAAATTTTATTGGACTGTCTGAAACTGTGATGAAAAATAAACTTGGACAACATTCTTCAAAAAATCATCATCCTTGCACCAGAGGGTAAAATAGTCACTGAAAAATCCAATGATCACCTCCTGAAAGAAACTTCAAAATAAAAACTCCAAGGAATCAAATAATTAAATTCCAGAATTATCATGTGGTCAAGGAAGTAAGTTGCTTACTGTAAGTAAGCAGAAAGAAATAATTCAAATATCAAGGAGCCACAATCCGAATTACCCAAAACTTAGTAGTTTCCTCATTTTGAAGGGATTGGAATATGATATTCTGGAAAGTAAAGGAGGTTAGACTATGACTAAAATCAACTAACCGACAAAATTAAGCATTATCTTTTAGGCAAAATTTGGATATTCAAGAAAGTAGGTAATTTTTAACCAAGCCAGCAGCAAGAGAGAGAAAGAGAAATTCCATTTAAAATAACTACAGATAATATGAAATATGAAAATTAACTGCTAAGAAAAAGTCAGGAATTATATGAACACAATTATAAAATTCTTTCCCACAACAATAAAGTTAGATCTGATAATTTGGAAAAATAGCAAGTGGTCATGGACAGGCTGAACTAATATAATAAAAAAATGACAATTCTACCTAAACTAATCTACTTATTCAGTGCTATATCAATCAAGCTTCCAAGAAATAACTTTATGGAGTAGAAAAAGTAATTTTAAAAAATTCATCAGGAAGAACAAAAGGCCAAAAATTTCAAGGACAATAATGAAAAAAATGCAAAGGAAGATGCACCAGACCTAAAACTATATTATAAAGCAGTGGTCATCAAAACCATTTAGTACTGGCTAAGAAATAAAATAATGAATGAATGAAATAGGTAAGATTCACAAAACCCAATAGTCAATGACTATTTTAATCTAATGTTTGAGAAACCAAAAGATTTGGGATAAGAAATCACTATTTGACAAAAGTTGCTGGGATAGCTGGAAAATAGTGTGGCAAAACTAAATCTTGACCAATTTTTTAGGTTGAAAATAAGGTTGAACTGGATTCAAAATTTAAACAAAAAAGTACTAAGTACTTTAACCAAATTAGGAGAATAAGAGATAATTTACCCCTCAGATATGTAAAGAGGGGAAGAATTTATGGGCAAAGAAGAACTAGAAAATATTATGAGATGCAAAATCAATAATTTTGATTATGTTAAATTAAAAAGATTTGGAACAAATAAAACTAATGCAGCCATGATTAAAAAGAAAGCAAAAAGATGGGAAAAATTCATAGCCAGTGTTTCTGATAAAGACCTCATTTCAAAAATATATAGAGAATTGACTGAAATGTATAAGAACTTAAGCCCTTCCCCATTGACAAATGATTAAAGGATATTGTAAAGGGCTAGAACTGAGAAAAATGCACTTGGATAATGGAGAACGTGAGACTAATTGCCAATTGGACAATTCTCTATTAACATGTTTGAAGGTTGACCCTCCCCAGCTGTTCTGTGCTGATCTGATTGGTGGGACAATGTTAGGATTACAAGATGAGAACTCAGGTTATCTGGACAGTGACAAGGTGAGAACTCAGGTTGACTTGACAGTTCTCTGGCTTAGACCTTTGGTTCGGGCCTTTAAAGGGTGTTTACACCTTAGGAATTCTAAGAGGAGCAAGTTCATTGGTTGAAGTACTTTCTCCCACAAGCCCTTGTGTTCTCACATGCCCATTCTCTGAGAGGATAAAAGAAGACACCATTGAGCAAGAGAAAAGTCTCTACATTAGGTCAGAGTTGGCAGCCAAGAGATTGAGTTGAGACAGCAGATCTCCTCCCAGAGAGCCATTGGAATTTTCTGGAGACAATAGAACTTTACAGGACAAAGAGGGGGAAGTGACATGTGTGGGTGGAGTAGGAGGAGGAAATTGAGGCATTCTCCTGGTGATGGGGAAAGAGGAAGGTGTGTGGAGATTGCTAAATCTAATCTCCTGATGGTGATCACAAAAGACCAAGAATAAAGATTTTTTTGTGATCCTGATTCCAGCTGATTTCTGGGAAGATAGAGTTACAGCATTTGGCGTCCAACATGGACCTCCACTGAAGTCCTCCAGTGACCAGGAGATTAGGTGAATATTCTAATAGACAAATAAGGAACTTACCTTATTAAGGGCTAAGCCAGCAATCTCTTATAGCTGAAATGGGGCAGATGTAAGCTATAGACATTCCCTTGACCTCAGTCGACTCAACACCAGCTCCCCCCCCCATCCAGGAATGGTGCTATAGAGAGTATACTTAAGATAATTGAGGAGCAGAGTTTACTTGTAACCTGGATACAGATTGATAAACTCTTGGGCACATTAAAACACACGTCCCCTTGGTTCTTAGAGGAAGAAAAGCTAAATGTAGATAACTGGAAGCTAGTGGGACTTCAACTGAAAGAATTTCACACTAAAAATGGGCCTTGTTCAATTTCCCCAGAGGTATTTCATATATACAACATAGTTAAATTAGACTTAAACTATCAAGTAAGTTATAGGAGAAGGAAAAGATAAAAGATAAGCAATCTCAAGACCTTGCCGGAGGGCAAGGGGGTTTAAATGAGGAATTAGGGTGTGATGACTCTGATTCTCTTGAAGAAGCTTCAACTCTGCCTAAAGAGAAGATTATTGACAGGCCCATGTCAACTCCACTTTCAGGGACGGAGGGAGGAGGAGTAGTGGGAGGGGCAGTGATATCATCAGCACCTCCCCCCCAGCAATCACCAACTCCTATAACTAGATTACAGAAAGCAATTTTTAAAGCAGCTCGAGATGGAAAAGAAATAGATAGTGATTTCAAACTTCAAATTTTTCCCATGATTCAACAGTATAATTCTGCAGGCCAAGAAAGTAGAAGATACACTCCTTTTGATACGGACATCATTAAAGACCTGAAAAAAGTTTGCACTCTCTATGGGGCTAGATCAGCTTATGTTAAGATATTACTACAGAATTTGGCTTATGAAGTCTTAACCCCTAGTGACTAGAAAGCTATTGCAAGGGTGTGCTTAGAACCTGGATAAACCTGGAAATTACTACATCTAATCTCCTGACTGATCACAAAAGACCAAAAATAAAGATTTTTACTGATCCTGACTATGGCTGATTTCTGGGAAGAAAGAGTTCTAGCAGGATATGAACACAAAATTTTCAGATGAAGAAATTAAAATCATCTATGGTTATATGAAAACAATGCTTTAAATCACTATTGATTAGATAAATACAAATTTAAAACACTCTGAGTTACCACTTCACACCTCTCAGATTGACAAAGATGATTGGAAATGATAGTGAAAAAGGGGATGTGAGAAAACTTAAACATCAAAAATTCATGTTGGGGGGTGGAGCTAAGATGGCAGAGAGCAGACATGACCTCCTATGACCTCCTCTGAACTTCTCTCAAATCAACAGTAGATTAAGCCACTAAACTGGTTTTGGACTGACAAATATCTGGAGTATTCCCAGAAGATACCTTGCAAGAACTTCAAAACAGATCTGTCTCAAATGGGCAGGGGGACTTTCTGCTGAGCCCAGACTGCAGCACAGGGAGCTTCAGGGCAAAGAGCTAGGGCTGAGAACCAGAGTGTTGGAGTCATCACCAGGAAATCTTCTGTAAGGCTCTTAGGCTACTCTGCCCTGGTTGCAAGCAGGCTTTAGCAGATTTACTATAAAACACTCAAAAGTGAATACAAAAGACAAATTGTAAGCTGCTGAGCCCCAGAAGAACTCTGCATCTGGCCTGATTTCCTAGTCCCAGAAGTCAGTCAGAAACACCAGCTGAAGGGCAAACTAAAGCACCTGTCCCTCCTTTGTCTTAAGAGCAGATCTCACACTTAAAAAATGAACAAAATAGCAAAACAAACAAACAAAAAAAATCCTCTGTCTGTAGAGGGCCAGAACTCTGGAAAAGTATACTTGAAGCAAAGATACTTACAGCAGGGTGTTAACTCAGTGTGATTGAGGACATGATGGTTCTCTAGTTCACACATGTGCTGTAATGATGTAATCATACTAAAATATTTAAGGGCTGAGAGGACTGGAAAAAAGACATTTCATCTTTGACCATCATCCTGCTGGCTCTCCTGCCTCCTGCACTCCTCCACTAAGATCAAGGTTGGTCCCAAGATTCTCCAGAGAGATCCTTGAGAAAGCTAACCCAGACATTACATTTTGACATTCAAAAGTGGGGCACTGAAAGAAACACACTACATTTTGAGGCTTTGGACATAAGGACCTACACTCAGCAGTTCAACTGACGTGATCATAAATTCAGTGGAGAAGTCCCTGTGCCTCAGAAATAGGATGAATACAAAAATAGACAAGCGGGAAACTTTGGTAAGGGCTAAACTAGTCACTTTCAGGTTTTCAGCTGAAATGGAGCAAATACTAAGAAAAGAAACTTCCCGACCTCAAGGAAAGTGTGTGTAGCAAGCAAGATTTGTTAAAAACTTGGGAGCAGATCATTGGACTCTTAGAAATATTAGAGTGCATGTCTCCTTGGTTCTCTAAGGAAGAAAAACTAGAGCCAAATAAATGGAAACTAGTGGGAGAGTAACTATTTGAATATTATGAAGATAATGATCTTGATTCAATTCCTGAGGAAACATTCTATATATATATATACACAACATAATTCAATTAGCTTTAAAGAATACCACATGTTTTAAAATAAGAAAAATTTTTAATTTGGACAGCCAAATAAGGAAGTGTGAGGAGAAAGAGCAGGAGGGGGATGGTACTGACAAAGCAGCTGAAAAGCATGAAGAATTGGGCAGGAAAGGAACAGTGCTGATGAAATAAAGGAGTGTGGTGTTTCTCAGCAGAAGTCCTTGGGGCATTCCCTATCTCATGATCCTCCATAATCCTCATGATTAACCCCTAGTAGTTGGAAATCTATAGCAAAGACATAATTAGAACCAGGACAAAACTTGTTGTGGCTTTTTGAGTACAGTGAATTCTGTAGAATACAAGCCAAACAAAATAGGCATCCTGGAGCTAATACAACAGTCACCTTTGAACAACTATCAGGTTTAAGTCCTTATGCAGACACTTTAGAGCAGATTAATTACTCTATAGCAGCAAATTGCTGCTGCTGCTATCAAAGTATGGGGCATGATCCTGGGAAGATAAGATAGAGGGGAAGCCTTCACGAAAATAGTGTAAGACCCAAATGAACCTTTTGCTGATTTTGTGGGACGTCTGCAGATAGCTGTCATACTAAGTATTGGTGAAAATGAAGCAACAGAAATCATGAAAAGATAACGTGATAGAGAAAATGCTAATGAGGTTTGTAGAAGAATTATACTAGGACTACACAAGGATGCTCCATTAGAGGAGATCATAAGATGCTGTGCCACATTGGACACAAATACCTTTTATACTCAGGCTGTGATGCAGACTTTTCAAGAACTGAACATGGGAAGACATGGGAAGACAGGAACTTCCAGAGAGACTTGTCAACGTTTTCAATGTGGTAAAGTAGGGCATCTGAAAGACAGGGTGGGAGAACAAAACCCAAAACCCTATGTCTAAAATGCAACAGAGGCTTCCATTGGGCATCAGAATGTAGACTTACTCAGGGAAATGAGAAACAGGACTCAGCTCCAAGATCCCAGGCAAAAAACACTTGGGGCATGATGGCAGCTGATGTTACACCGAGAGAGTCTTTAGAAGTTCAGTACTCTGACATGATTAATCAGGCAAGAAGCAACCTAATGGTAGAACGGTATTACACTTGGGGAAAATAGAGTTGTATGCAACTGTGACTACTGCTGCCCCTCTCCTTCCTGTGGAAGGAGTGTTCCTCCAGGCAGAGTAGGCTTGACCATTTCACATCCTGGGAGTGCTTATAAAACAGTGTTCATCCATACACTGATTTGGGAAACTAGGGAATGTGTAGCTAATATGCCAGTCACTAATATAGGTAGACAATGTGTGATTTATCAACCAGGAGAAGTAGTAGCATCAGATTTACTGATACACACTCCTGATAGGCAATCTGTTGATATTTATCCAAATTTTTGACTCCTACCAACAGAATCCAGGAATTTTCTGGACTGCAGCTGATATAGCTGTCTGTCCTATGCTCACTATCTATATAAATGGCATAACATTGAAAGGGTTGGTACACATAGGTGCAGATTGCAGTCATTAGAGGCACCAGTTGGCTCAGTCATTGCCCAAAGATTAAGGCAGACATCTATATGTCTGGCATAGGAGGATCAATAGCAGCTGAAGTTAGTGCTACCCCTTTGAGATGGATATTTGAAAGTGAAACAGGAGGTTTTACTCCTTTTGTTGTTGAAAAAGTCCCCATTAATCTATGGGGAAGAGACATCTTCCAACAGTTAGGATTACAATTGAGTACTTTGTAATTTTAAGCAGGGCTACTGTTGAAGGCCTGCCTACACTCTCACCTGTTCCCATTCAATGGAAAACTGATACACCAGTGTGGGTAGAACAGTGCCCCTTAGCAAGTAATAAAAGTCAGGCCTTATAGATACAGGAGCAATTTGACCAAGGACACTTACAACTTTCTATAAATCTTTATAATTACCCCTTATTTGTTGTAAAAAAAGAAATCTGAAAAATGGGGGATTTTGACTGATCTGAGAAAAGTAAATGAACAGATGGAAACTATGGGAATTCTTCAGCCTGGACTTCCATCTCCTACTCAATTGCCTAGAGAATGGCCTCTTTGGGTTATAGACATTAAAGATTGTTTTTATTCTAACCCTCTGGATAAAAAGGGTATGAAAAGATTTGCTTTTTCAGTACCCAGTATTAATTTAGCTGAGTCTTATGAAATATATGAATGGACATTTTTTTTTGCCACTGAGAATGAAAAATAGTCCTACTATGTGTCAAATGGATGTTGCTGCTGCTCTTACTCCAGTAAGAAAAGCATTTCCAAAAGTTATGTTGTTACATTGTATGGATGATATCTTGGGGTGTGCACCTGAGGAGCAAATGTTAGAAGCACGTCTACAAAAGACCATAGAAACACTATGGAAATACAAAATGCATATAACTCCAGAAAAAAATCAAAGGCACGCTCTTTTTCAATATTTAGAATATGAAGTATATCCTAAAGTTCTTAAACAAAAACTTTCTTTAAGAACAGAAAAGTTGAATACTTAAATGACTGTCAGAAATTGATAGGAGATATCCAATGGATGCAGTTAGTGATAGGCTTAACTACCTATCAATTACAACCATTATATTACATTTTAGGGGGAGACACTGCTTTAAGCTCACCATACCAGCTTACAAAAGAAGTTCAACAGGCTTTGAGAGAGGTTGAACTGGATTTATCCAATGTGGTTGAAAGAGTCACTCAAAAATTCTTGGAAATATCAGTTTTTGCTACAAAAGAGGAACTCACGGCAGTCTTTCATCAAGGACACAGTGCAATAGAGTGGGTGACGTCCCATACCAACAAGACTAAAGCCTTATTCCTTACCCAGTGCTTATGGCTAGAATTTTATTAAAAGTCATTAAGAGAGTAATACAATAACGGGGATAAGATCTGACAAGATATACACTTTTTATACTAATGCACAAATTAAGGCATGCTGTGAAATCATCCCAGAGTGGCAAATTTTATTGGCCACAGCTCCAAATTTTACACACGGGTCTCTATTAAAGATAACCTGACTATTACATAATTGACAATGGATTTTTAAAGAAAAGGTTTTTAAGGTTCCTCTTAAAGGGCCAACTATTTTTACAGATGCATTCAAACACAATATTTGTGCTGTATACTCTCATTATTTAACTATAAAGAGAATAGTCCAAACTCCTTTTCAGTCCACTCAGAATGAATTGTATGCAATCACGCTAGCTCTTACTTTTTATCCAGGAGAATAAATATAATATCTAATTTGGCCTATTCAGTAATTGTGGTACAAAGAATTGCAACAACCCAAATAAAATTTGTAGCTTCTAATAAATATCAGCTCTTTAAGGAACTTCAAGAGCAAGTGAGAAAGCATGCAGGTAAGATTTATATCTTGCATGTTCACTCTCATAGTGGATTTTCAGGTCATATATTTTATGGAAATTCAAAGGCAGTTTGCCTTCTAATGATGTTAGCCAATAATATATTTATGTTATGGTTATACTTAAAGAGTATGGGTATAACGTGATTTTATTATGATAACATAAAAAATGAGGTGAAAAGGGGATCATACTGGAAAAAGAGAAAAAAGGAGGTAAAATAAGGGAAATTACATCTCATGAAGAGGCAAAGAAAACCTATTCTAATTGAGGGAAAAAAGGGAGGGGATGAGCATTGTGTGAATCTTACTTTCATCAGATTTGGCTCAAAGAAAGAACATGACATATTTGGTTTCACAGAGAAACTTGTCTCAACTTATAGAAAAGTGGGAGGGAAAAGGGGGAAAGAAAGGGAAAGACTAATAGAAGGGAAAACTGAATTTGTAAGGAAAAAGTGAAAGTAAGGGCTAAAGGCTCTAAAAAGGGAGTAATGTTTGAGGGAGGTGGTAGTCAGAAAGAAAATACTTGGTAGGAGGAAAGGGGGAAAGGAAAGAGAGAAGCATAACATAGAGTAAATATGATGGCAGGAAATACAGAATCAGTCATTTTAATTATGAATGTGAATGGAATGAACTCTCTCATAAAAGGGAAGCAGATAGCAGATTGGATCAAAAGCCAGAATTCTACAATATGTTGTTTATGAGAAACATATTTAAAGTAGAGTGATACATACATTGTGAAGGGAAAGAGCTGGAATAGAATTTATAATATTTCAGGTGAAGTAAAATAAGCAGGGGTCATGATTCTGATCTCAGATCAAGTAAAAGCAAAGATAGATCTAATTAAAAGAGAAAAGGAAGGGAAATATATTTTGCTAAAGGGTACCATGGATAATAAAGCAATAACAATACTAAACATATAAACACCAAGTGCTACAGCATCTAAATTCCTAGAGGAGAAGTTAAGAAATATGTAAGAAGAAATATACAGCAAAATTATACTAGTAGAGGATCTCAACTTTCCTCTCTCAGACCTAGATAAAACAGAATATTAAGAAAGTTAGGTATGAGAGATCTTTGGAGAAAACAGAAAGGAGTTTACTTTTTTCTTGGTGGTTAATGGAGGCTATACAAAAATTGACCATAGATTAGGGCATAAAAATTTCAATATCAAATGCAGAAACACAAAAATAGTAAGTGTATCTTCTTCAGATCATGATGCAATAAAAACCACATGCAATAAAAGGCCAGGGTAAAATAGGCCAAAAAT
Source organism: Sminthopsis crassicaudata (assembly GCF_048593235.1). Lineage (NCBI taxonomy): Eukaryota > Metazoa > Chordata > Mammalia > Dasyuromorphia > Dasyuridae > Sminthopsis > Sminthopsis crassicaudata. The sequence goes on from NC_133619.1 coordinate 188,213,519, forward strand.
TATCTAATCCTAAAGAATGACTGTGTAAAACAACAAATTAATAACTTCATACAAGATAATGACAATAATGAGACAACATACCAAAATTTGTGGAAGGCAGGTAAATCAGTTATTAGGGGAAATTTTATATCTCTAGATGCTTACTTGCATATAATAGAGGGAAAAAAATCAATGAAAAAAACTAAGAAAAAAAACAAATTAAAAATCCTCAACTAAATACTAAATTTGAAATTCTGAAATAAAAGGGGAGATGAATAAAACTGAAAACAAGAAAACCATTGAATTAATAAACAAACCCTAGAGTCGGTTTTATAAAAATAATAAATAAATTAACAAACCTTTAGTTAATTTGATTAGAAAAAGGAAAAAAGAAAATCAAATTATTAATCTCAGAAATGAAAAGGGAGAACTTTCCACCAATAAAGAGGAAATTAGACCAAAAAGTAGGAATCATTTTGCCCAACTATGTCAATAAATTTGATAATCTTAATGAAATGGAGGAATACCTAAAATTATACATTACCTAGGTTAACAGAATAAGAATAAATTATTTAAATAGTCTCATTTTATAAAAAGAAATAGAACAAGCTATTACTCAACTCCCTAAGAAAAAATCTCCAGGGCCAGATGGATTTACATGTGTGGATTCTACCAAACATCAAAGAACAATTAATTCCAATACTATATAAACTATTTGAAAACATAGGGAAAGAAGGAGTCTTATCAAATTCCTTTTATGACACAGTTATGGTGCTGATAGCCAAATCAGGTAGGGTGAAAAGGGAGAAAGAAAATTACAGACCAATTTCCCTAATGAATATTGATAGAAAAGTCTTAAATAAAATATCAGCAAGATTACAGAAAGTCATCCCTAGGATAATACAATATGATGAAATATGATTTATTCTAGGAATGCAGGACTGTTTTGATTTTAGGAAAACAATTAGAATTATTGAGTATATCACTAACCAAACTAACAAAAATCATATGATTATCTCAATAGATACAGAAAAAGCATTTGATAAAATTCAACATCCATCCGAATTAAAAACACTAGAAAGTATAGGAATAAATGAACTTTTCCTTAAAACGATCAGTAGCATGCATTTAAAACCATCATATGTTTGGGAACAGACTAGAAACATTCCCAATAAGATCAAGGGTGATATAAGGTTTCCCAATTTTGTATAGAAATGTTAGCTTTGTAATAAGAGAAGAAAAAGTAATGAAAGGAATTAGAGTAGGTAATGAGGAAACCAAATTATCACTCTTTGCAGATGATATAATGGTATTCTTAGAGAATCCTAGAGAATCAACTAAAAAACTACAAGAAATAATTCACAACTTTAGCAAAGTTACAGGATACAAAATAAATCCACATAAATCATCAACATTTCCATGTTATCAACAAAGTTCAGCAACAAGGGATACAAAGAGAAATTCCATTTAAAATAAATATAGATAACATGAAATATAAAAATCTACCTGCTAAGAAAAGGTCAGGAACTATATAAACACAATTACAAAACACTTTCCACAAAAATTAAGTCAGATCTGATAATGAAAAAATATCAAATACTCATGTGTAAGCTGAGCGATTATAATAAATATAATGATATTACTAAATCAATCTACTTATTTAGTGCAATCCCAAACTCCCAAGAAATTATTTTACAGGTCAAGAAAAATGATAGATAACAAAGTTCATCTCCAAGGACAAAAAGTCAAGAATTTCAAGGGAATTAATGAGAAAAATGCGAATGAAGGTGGCTTAGCTGTTGCAGACCTAAAACTATATTAAGTCATCAAAAACATTTGGTACTAGTTAAGAAATAGAGTAATTATTCAGTGCAACAGGTTAGGTTCACAAACCAAAATAGTGAAAGACTATAGTAATCTAGTGTTTGACAAACCCAAAGATCCCAGCTTTTAAAATAAGAATTCACTATTTGACAAAAATTGCTGGAAAAATTGGAAACTAGTATGCCAGAAAGTAGGCATTGATTGACACCTAACACTGTACACAAATATAAGGTTCTAAAGGGTTAATGACCCAGAATATATATATATCTATATATATATATATAGATATATATATAGATAGATAGATATAGATATAGATATAGATAGATATAGATATAGATATAGATATATATATAGATATAGATATAGATAGATAGATAGATGGATATAGATAGATATAGATATAGATATAGATATTTTTTAAGAGAGATATTATAAACAAATTAGAAAAACATAGGATAGTTGACCTCGCAGATCTGTGGAGGAGGAACGGATTTGTGACTAAAGAAGAACTAGAAATCATTATTGATCATAAAATAGATAATTTTTATTATAGTAAGTTAAAACATTTTGTACAAACAAAACTAATGCAGACAAGATTAGAAGGGAAGCAATAAACTGGGAAAACATTCTTACATTTAAAGGTTCTGATAAAGGCTTAATTTCTAAAATATATAGAGAATTGACTCAAATTTATAAGGATCCAAACTATTTTCTAATTGACAAATGGTCAAAGGATATGAGCAGACAATTTTCAGATGAAGAAATTGAAACTATTTCTAGTCATATGAAAAAGTGTTCTAAATCACTATTGATCAAAGAAATGCAAATTTAATACAATTCTGTGGTACCACTACACACCTGTCAGATTGGCTAATTTAACAGAAAAAGATAATTATGAATGTTGGAGGAGATGTGGGAAAACTGAGACACTGATACATTATTGGTGGACTTGTGAATGGATCCAGCCATTCTAAAAAGCATTTTGGAATTATGTTCAAACAGTTACATACCTTTTGATCCATCATTCTAGGCCAATATCCAAAGAGATCTCTAAAGTGGGAATGGGACCTACTTGTGAAAAAAATGTTTGTGGCAGCCCTTTTTTGGACTGGTAAGAAACCGGAAACTGAGTGGATGCCCATCAGTTGGAGAATGGCTGAATAAGTTATAGTATATGAATGTTATGGAATATGTTTTAAAAGAAATGACCAGCAGAATGATTTCAGAGAGGTTTAGAGAGACTTACATGAACTGATGCTAAGTGAAATGAGCAGAAGCAGGAGATCATTGTACATAGCAACAGCAATATTATACAATTATCAATTCTGATGGATGTGACTCTTTCCAGCAATGAAATGATTGAGGCCAGTGACAATGATCTTTTTTTTTAAATTGATGATTTTTTTATTAATAGTTTTTATTTACCAGATATTTGCATGGGTAATTTTACAACATTGATAATTGCCAAACCTTTTGTTCTAATTTTTCCCCTCATTTCCCCACCCCATGTCAGGTTGACCAATACATGTTAAATATGTTAAAGTATAAATTAAATACAACACATGTATACATGTCCAAATAGTTGTTTTGCTGTACAAAAAGAATCGGACTTTGAAATAGTGTACAATTAGCCTGTGAAGGAAATAAAAAATGCAGGCGGACAAAAATAGAGGGATCCCAGAGTTCTTTCACTGGGTGTAGCTGGTTCAGTTCATTACTGCTCTATTGGAATTGATTTGGTTCATTTCATTGTTGAAGATGGTCACATCCATCAGAATTGATCATCATATAGTATTGTTGTTGAAGTATACAACGATCTCCTGGTCCATTTCACTTAGCTTCGGTTCATGTAAGTCTCTCCAGGCCTTTCTGAAATCATCCTGTTGATCATTTCTTACAGAACAATAATAATCCATAATATTCATATACCACAATTTATTCAGCCATTCTCCAATTTATGGGTATCCATTTAGTTTCCAGTTTCCGGCCACTTCAAAGAGGGCTGCCAGAAACATTCTTGTACATACAGGTCCCTTTCCCTTATTTAAGATCTCTTTGGGATCAGTAGTAAAATCAGTAGCCCAGGAGTAAAACTGCTGGGTCAAAGGATATGCACAGTTTGATAACTTTTTGAGCATAGTTCCAAATTGCTCTCCAGAATGGCTGGATGTATTCACAATTCCACCAACAACGTATCAGTGTCCCTGTTTTCTCACATCTCCTCCAACATTGTGCATTATCTTTCCCTGTCATTTTGGTCAATCTGACAGGTGTGTAGTGGTATCTCAGAGTTAAGAGACAATGGTCTTTAAATGAAAAGAGCCATTTACACCCAGAGAGAGGACTGTGGGAACTTAGTGTGAATCACAATAAAACATTCTCGTTCTTTCTGTTGTTGTTCACTTTCATTTTATTTTATTACTCATTTTCTTTATTTTTTTATCTGATTTTTCCTATGTAGCAAGAAAATTGTACAAATATGTTTCCCAAAGAGATCATAAAAGAGGGAAAAGGATCCACAAGTACAAAAATGTTTGTAGCAGTCATTTTTGTTGTGACAAGGAACTGAAAATCCCCTTCAGTTAGGGAATGGCTGAATTAGTTATGGTATATGAATGCAGTGGAAAATTATTTTTTTATAAGAAATGATGATCAGACTGTTTTCAAAAATTCCTGAAAAGTCTTACATGAACTGATGATTAATGAAGCGAAAAGAACAAAGTGAATATTGTACACAGAAACAAGATTATATTATGATGAGCTGTGTTTAATTTAGCTCTTTTCAACAATGAGGCCATTCAAGGAACTTCGAACAAACTTGTGATGCAAAGAGGCATCCATATCCAGAGAACTATGAAGACTGATCAATTATTAATCTAAACATAGTAATTTCACCTTTTTGATGTTTGTTTACTTGCTTGTTTTTTTTTTTTCTTTCTCATTTTTTCCCTCTGATTTTTCTTTGAACAACATGTCACATATGAAAATATGTTTGGAAGAATTGCACATGTTTAACCTACATTGGATTCCTTGCTATCTGGGAGTAGGGAGAAAATATGGAGAAAAAATTTGAAACATAAAGTATTGCAAAAGTGAATGCTGAAAACTATTTTTACTTGTATTTAGAAAAAAATACTATTAAAAATAAATTAAATTTTAAAAAATTTTCACTCAGTCTGTCTCTTCCTAGATCAAGTTCCTGACCATTAGTTTTAGATGTCCTCAAATGTCTAGAGGTCCTTGGACCTCTTCTCTTTTCCATTTATAATATATAACTTGTGACTTCATTCACTCTCATGGTTCCAATGATCATTTCTAAGCAGATGGCACTCAGATATATTTATTTAGACCAGACTTCTATTTCTGAAGCAGCTAGGTGTTACAGTTGACAGTTCTGGATTCAGGAAGATTTCAGATCTGGCATCAGACACTTACTAACTGTGTGACCTTGGATAAGCCATTTAACCTTGTTTGTCTCAGTTCCTCATCTATAAAATGAGCAAGAGGAAGAAATGCCAAACTTCTCCAAGAAAACTCTTTGCCAAGAATTGCCAAGAAAACTCCAAATGGGATCACACAGTGAGACATGACTAAATGACTGAACTTCTCTTTAAGTCTCATCCATTTATTTAATCTTTAATTGGATGATCTGTAAACGTTTTAAACTCAATGTGTCTAGAACTGAACTCAATATTTTCCTCCTAAACCCTCTTCCAAACTTACCTATTATTTACTTTTTTTATAGCTTTTTATTTACAAGATATATGCATGGGTAATTTTTCCAACACTGACAATTGCAAAACCTTTTGTTCCAATTTCCCTCCTCCTCGAGCCAAGATGGCGGAGAAGAAACACACGACTCAGTGAACGTCCTCACTCCCTCGCAACCAATTAGATAAATTAAGTCTCAAAATAAGCCCAGGACTGACAGATACCACAAGGACTGGAAGCATGACTTACCAACTGAAGAGAATCTGGAGTTTCAACAGAGAAGGTCAGTTCCCAGGGGAGGAAGAAGAGAGACCAGCACAGACGGTGGGGTAGTGGCACACTGCGCCCATTGCGCTGGGAAGGGCTCTGGGATCAGAGAAGCCACTGAGGTAAAGGAATCTGGCACAGGCCATTAGCTCTTCTCTGCTAATTATTTAGCAGTTCAGAAGAGAAAGCCAAAATATTTTAAAACTCAGATTAGATTTTCCCCTGACCCTGGAGGTGACTCAGCAGATCTCGGCACCAGGGGGCGTGACCTCAGCTACCACCTGAGAATAGTTAAGAGATTGACAAGTGGGTGGATAAGGCCCAAGGCAGCACACACTGCCTAGTTTAGCTGGAGGGAGTGGAACTCAGCTCCAGGAAGTCCCAGAGAAGCGGAACCTTTGAACTAGGGACCGCGGTTTCTGGCAGACACTTCCAGTTTGAGCACAGGGGCTTTTCATGTCACCTGCTGCAGACATCCACTCCCCACCCGGACACATGGACTAGGCTTTGTGCTGCCTTTACTGTTCAGTCTCAAATCTCAGGGAAGCCTCTAAAACACAGCGCCCTTGGGGCACAGCAGTGCTAGTCACCTCTGAGGCACTTCCAGGGAGGGGGTGGGGAACTCTCTCCCAGAGCTCTATCTTAGCTCAGGCGCAGGGGCCGCTGCATCCATCCAGTCTGGGAGGAAGCTGGTAAAGAAGTAAATAAATAATTTCCTACCCCAGGGACAGACCCCAAAAGATTTTTTTAAGTATGAGCAAAAAAGCCAGAAAAACTATAGATTCCTTCTACACAGAGAAAGAGCGGGTATCCAACCCCGAGGAAGTTAACAGCAGAGAGACAGCAGATAACCTAAAGGGGAACGATTCCTGCCCCCCATCACATAACTCTCTCCTAGAAGAAACTCTTAAAAAATTAAGGGAGATTGAAGAAAAAAGGGGAAAGGAAAGGGAAGCTATGATAGAGAATAACAATGTCCTGAAATTGGAGTTGGAAAAAATAAAGAATTCACAGGAGATGCAGGGAAACAAAATTTATGAATTAGAAAAGGTTAAAAAAACACAGGAAAGTAGGATTTCTGAATTGGAAAAGATAAAAAAGTCTCAAGAAAATAGAATTTCTGAATTGGAAAAAGAAAATAATTCTCAAAAAAAAATTAGGGAAATGGAAAAAAATTCAATAGAGCAAAATAATTCATTTAAAAATGAAATTGGGCATTTACAAAAAGAACTAAAAACTGTGAAAGAAGAAAATAACTCCTTAAAAGTCAGGATGGAACAAATAGAAATGAATGATTCACAGAGAACCCAAGAATCAGTCATACAAAACAAAAAAAAAAAAATGAGAAGCTGGAAAACAACGTCAAATACTTACTGGGAAAATCTATAGACCTGGAAAATAGATCTAGGAGAGATAATCTGCGGATTATTGGACTTCCAGAAAACTATGACCAAAAAAAGAGCCTAGATTCTATTTTACAGGAAATTATCAAAGAGAACTGTCCAGAGATAATAGAAACAGAAGGGAAAGTAGATGTGGAAAGAATTCATCGAACTTCTGAAATAGACCCTAAAAAAAGAACACCACGGAATATAGTGGCTAAGCTGCAGAATTACCACACAAAGGAGAAAATCCTGCAAGCAGCTAGAAAAAAAACAATTTAAATACCAAGGTGCCACAATAAGGGTCACCCAAGATCTGGCTGCCTCCACATTAAAAGATAGAAGGGCCTGGAACCTGATATTCCGTAAGGCAAAAGATCAAGGACTGCAACCACGAATGAACTACCCAGCTAAGTTTAGCATCTTTTTCCATGGAAGAAGATGGTCATTCAATGAAACAGAGGAATTCTATATGTTTCTAAGAAAAAAACCAGACTTAAACAAAAAATTTGATCTACATCCACAAGACTGAAGAGAAACAGAAAAAGGTACACAGAACCCTTGAGAACTGTAACTCTGTTGTGGGTATATAAAAAGTACTCAAGGATAATTTGATTTTACTGATATAAAAGAAAAAAAGGGGGGTGTAGTAAAGGGAAGGAGGTCGGTTCAGAAAAAGGGGAAGGAATGATAAAAAGAGGGAAACTACATCCCAGGAAGAGACATAGAAAATACACCATATCTGAGGGAACTTAGTGAGGGGGAGAATCATTGTGTGAATCTTACTCTCATCAGGAGAGGCTCAAAGAGTAAATAATTAACATATTTGTTTTTTAGAGAATTTTCTCTCACCTCATTAAAAGGGGGGAGAGGAAAAGGGAAAAGGAAAAAGAGAATAAGTTAAGGGACTTGGAGGGAGGGGGGAGGGATCCTAAAAAAAAAAAAAAAGAGGGAGGGTTGCGCGTCACAAGGGGGGTCTGTAAATTAAATATAGGGGAGGGGGATCAGGGGGGTCAAGGGAAAAAGCATAATCTGGGGAATAATACGATGGCAGGAAATACAGAATTAGTAATTTTAACTGTAAATGTAAATGGGATGAACGATCCCATCAAACGGAGACGGATAGCAGATTGGATCAAAAAGTAGAACCCTACAATATGTTGTCTACAGGAAACACACTTAAAGCAGGGAGATACATACAGAGTAAAGGTAAAAGGTTGGAACAGAGCCTATTATGCTTCAGGTAAAGCCAAAAAAGCAGGGGTAGCTATCCTTATCTCAGATCAAGCAAAAGCAGAAGTAGATCTCCTTAAAAAAGATAAGGAAGGCAACTATATCCTGCTGAAAGGTAGCATAAATAATGAAGCCATATCAATACTAAACATATATGCACCAAGTGGTATAGCATCTAACTTTCTAAAGGAAAAGGTAAGAGAACTGCAAGAAGAAATAGACAGTAAAACTATAATAGTGGGAGATCCCAATTTCCCTCCTCCTTCCACCTATCCCCTCCCCCAGATGGCAGGTAGACCAATACATATTAAATATGTTAAAGTATATATTAAATACAATATATGTATACATGTCCATGCAGTTATTTTGCTGCACAAAAAGAATCAGACTTTGGAATAGTTTATGATTAATCTGTGAAGGAAATAAAAAATGCAGGCAGACAAAAATAGAGGGATTGGGAATTCTATGTAGTGGTTCACACTCATTTCCCAGAGTTCTTTCGATGGGTGTAGCTGGTTCAATTCATTACTGTTCTATCGGAACTGATTTGTTTCATCTCACTGTGGAAGAGGGCCACGTCCATCAGAATTGATCATTATATAGTATTGTTGTTGAAATATATAATGATCTCATTTCACTCAGCATCAGTTCATATAAGTCTCTCCAGGCCTTTCTGAAATCATCCTGTTGGTCATTTCTTACAGAATATAACATTCCATATGTTCCAGAACATACATATACTACAATTTTTTTCAGCCATTCTCCAATTGAGGGTCATCCACTCAGTTTCCAATTTTTGGCCACTACAAAGAGGGCTGCCAGAAACATTCTTGTACATACAGGTCCCTTTCCCTTCTTTAAGATTTCTTTGGGATATAAGCCCAGTAGTAACACTACTGGATCAAAAAATATGCACAGTTTGTTAACTTTTTGAGCATAGGTCAAAATCGGTCTCCAGAATGGCTGGATATGTTCACAATTCCACCAACAATGTATCAGTGTCCCAGTTTTTCCACATCCCCTCCAACATTGTGCATTATCTCTCCCTGTCATTCTAGCCAATCTGACAGATGTGTAGTGGTACCTTAGAATAGTCTTAAATTTGCATTTCTCTGATTAATTATGACTTGGAACATCTTTTCATATGACTTGCCTATTATTTACAAGGAAACTACTATCCTTCACATCACTTAGAAGCTGGTAACATATGAGTTACTTTTAACTCCTCATTTCTTATCCCTATCTCCCTTCATCACTAATATGTTATGAACTAATTTTCTTACAGTTTTCTTTTTTTGCTGACAGAAGTGTTATTCTGGTGCAGATCTTCATCACATAATATTTGAATTCTTTCTTTTTTAAAGAAGCTTTTATTTTTTTCATTATTTAGTATTTTATTTTCCCCTAGTTATATGATAAAAATAGTATTTGTTTTTAAAACTTTGAGTTCTGGATCTTTGCTTTATTCTACAACTCGACTTTAATAGAAATTTTTAGATAATTTCACTCGTGGTTTCAAAATTGTGGGTGGTGATAAGGGAGAGAATTTAGAAATCAAAAAAAATTTTAAAAAGGGGTTATTTTATTTTATTTTTTGTTTTGAATGTAACTGGGGAGAAATATTAAATAAATAAATAAAAGAATACAATAACAAAACTTTGAGTTTTAGATTTGTTTCCTTCCTTTCTCTTCACCCCTCTACCCTCAATGAGAAGGCTTATCTGAAGTCATGCAAAGCATTTCCATAAAAGTAGTGTTGTAAAAGTAAAGAGAGACAACTTCACTTCTCCCTACCTTCCATAAAAAAGCTCAAGAAAAATAAAGTAAAAAAAAAAAAAAAGTGTACTTCAAGCTATATTCAGACACAATCAGTTTTTTCTATGGGTGTGGATAGCATTTTTTATGACTCCTTCAGACTTGTCTTGCATCATTGCACTACTGAGAATAGACAAATCCTTCACAGCTGACCATCTTACAATATTGCGATTACTTTGTACATTTCACTTTGCACAAGCTCATAAAAGTTGTTCCAGGTTTTTCTGAGAGTATCTTTTTCATTATTTCTTATAGCACAATAGTATTTCATTAGAATCACAAAATACAAGTTTGGGCATCCCCTCAACTTCCAATTTTTTGCCTTGAGAAAAGAGCTGCTATAAATATTTTTTACATATAACTCCTTTCCCCCTTTTAATGTCTTTTGAGATATATACCTATTGCTAGGTCAAAATTCATACCTCCAAATTGCCCTACAGAATGGTTGAATGGGTTCATAATTCCATCAACAGTACATTAATGTCTAACTTTCCCCACATGTTATCCAACGTTTTTCATTTTCTTTTTCTGGCAATTAGTCAAACTAACTGAGGTATGAGATAGTAATACCTCAGAATTGTTTTATTTTTTTTTTGTTTCTCCAATAGTGAGTTAGAACATTTTTTCATATGACTATAAATAGTTTTGATTACTTCAATGGAAAATTCCACATATTTTTTGATCATTTATCAACTGGGGAATGATTTTTTGTTTTTATAAACTTGATTCAGTTTTCTACATGTTTGAAAAATGAGGCCTTTGCCAGAAAAACTTGCTTCAAAATTCTTTCAACTATTATGATGCTAATTGTATTCTCACTCCCCTTCTTTATTCTATTTTTTCTCTTTTTTTTTTTTCACTCTGTCCCTCCTCAAAAGTGCTACTATCCCTTCTATTACCCTCTCATGTTCTCCTATCTCCTTCTTCTTCTACTTTTGTATAGGATGAAAACGGCTTCTGTACCTCATTGAGTGTGTATCTTATTCCCCTCTTTGTCTGATGAGAGTAAGGTTCACTCATTTCCTCTTGACTCAGTCCTCCTCTTCTCCACAGTAAAAGCTTGTTTTTGCATCCTTTATGGTAGATAATTTACACTATTCTACTTCTCCCTTTTCCTTTATCCTAGTACATTCCTCTGTCCTCCCTTAATTTAATTTTTTATATGTTATCCCTTCATACTCTGTGAGTTCTGCCTATGTATGTTTTTGTAGCTGTCTTAATAATGAGAATATATTTATGATTTAAAAGTATTATCTTCCCATGTATGGGAATGTAAGTATCTTATGAAGTATCTTATGCTTCTCTTTTCTACCTTACCTTGTTATTCTTCTCATTTTTTATTTAAAGGTCAAATTTTCTATTCAGATCTGGCCTTTTCATCAACAATGCTTGTTTGAAATCCTAGCATTTTTGCTTTTTTAATATCATATTCCAAGTCTTCTGATCCTTTAAATTAGATGTTACTAAATCTTGTATTATCATGACTCTATAAAACTTGAATTGTTTCTTTATGGGTGCTTAACCTGTGAGTTCCATATTTTTGCTATAATATTTTTGTGTGTTTTCATTTTAGGATCTCTTTTAGGAAGTCATTGATAGATTCTTTCAATATCTGGACATTTTTTCTTGACAATTTCTTGAACTATGATGGGCAGGGTCAAGATGGTGGAATAAAGGTCAAGAATTCACCTGATCTCTCCTCCAAACTTCTCCAAATTCTGTTAAATAATGTATCTTGACAAATTTTAGAGCATCAATATACAAAGACAGAGTGGTGAAAGTTCTGGGAAGAAGGTAGAGTAGGTCAGTAAATTTCAAGTTCTCCAGATTTCCATCAAAAATAAAACAAATTTATCTCAGGCCAAGTATAGACTGGGAAAAGATAAAAAGGATTTGAAGCAGAACATGGGTCCTCCTGGTACAAGCAAGAAGACATGAAGAAAGACATCAGACAAGGAATTAACAGTGTGAAATGCAATATCTCTGGGCTAGCTAAAAACCAAGTGGAGAATCCTGGGACTATCTGGATTTCACTGGAGCCTCAGCAGGAATCACAGAAACTATTACTTCCCAGACTGTGGTTGGAGTTGAGATTCTGAGACCAGGAAGACTGAGTGAAACTTGGTTGATTAGGAATACCAGGTCCAGTTGTGCTGCAGAGATGCGGCCATGGGCAAGAAGGAACCAACACATCTGGTGAGTGCAGAACCAATGGGGTTCCAGAAGTTGGAATCTTTGGGTTTATCGAAGAGTAGATTAGTATTGTCATTGATTATTGTGTCTTATGTATCTAACCTGTTCCACTGATATACCATTTCATTTCTTAGCCAGTACCAGATGGTTTTGATCACAACTACTTTGTAATACAATTCTAGGGTTGATATTAGTAGGCCATCATTCTCTGAATTGCTTTCATTAACTTCCTTGATATTCTTTTTTAATTGTTTTATTTTTCTGATTATACATGTGCATCTATTTTTAACTACACATTTCTTTATGAATTATGTTTTGAAATAAAAATGAGAACAAAAGGGAAAAACAAGAGAGAAAAAAGCAGAAGAAAAGGAAAAAAGTGAACATAGCAATACTCTAAAAATATTTGTAAACAATAAAATAATCATGTAATTTGAGAATTGGAAGTCATTGCAATGTCTATCCAGCCTATATATAGTCACATTTAGTTTTCCCAGTGCTCATCAATAAGGAAATGATCAGGTCAAAATTGAGGCTCATTTGTCCAACAAATCTGAAGAGGTATATTCTCTCCCTGATAACCAGTTTAAAATTACCACCACAACAATAATGAACATTTACATGAGGTTTAACATTTTTAAGGCATTTTAACAAATATCATTTATTTTGCTTTCATGACCCTGTAAAGTAAGAGCTACTACTGTCTCCATTTTATAAATGTGGAGATCACACTAAGAGGAAGATCAAATGAAATGATGAGGATTATATAATTAGTAAATGTCAAAATTGTATATAAATTGAACTCTTCCTCACTCCAGGTCCAGCACTGTATGCATAGTACCACCTATCTGTCTTTACAAAATTACAAAGAATTCAGCCAAGCTACACCTTATGTGTTTAACCTGCCCTCCTTCCTTTTCTTTATGATATTGCTCTTTAAATCATGAAATCTAATTAGCCTATTTGGTTTAATGCTTGGCTATAAATTTTACTCACACTGTTTTGGGTTGGTTGTAGCCAAATAAACTCAAATTACTGTTGATGTGAGATCTTGACTCAGGAGAGTTTGTTTCAGAACCTGAAGAATAAGCCTGTGACAAATGTTAGTAAAATATTTTGTGGCAACTGTGTTACCATATTCTTTGTATACACAAAGGGCAACACACACTTTGTGTTAATTAGAATTTGAGAATAATCCTATGTGAAAAAGAATTTCTGTTGTCTAGGGCAGCAGCAAGTTTGTAACTGCTCAGGCATGATGTATTTCTTCGCCTTGTCTCCTTGAGATAAGGCATGTTTATTTAATTATTGATTTTGTACTAGGAGTAAAAGTGTAATAGATATTCTAGGCACAAAAATATAGTACATACAAAAGAAGATATAAATAGCTAGTTTTTGTTTTTACTTATTTTTTTTTTTGGAGGGGGAGTTATTTAAAGCCAATAATGATTACAGAGTCTATACTGCCCTATGGAGGATGGCAGAATTAAAGTAATATATAGGATACTCTGATACTCTGAGAACTACAGAGATTATTCACTAATCAAGTATGCATACATTTCTAAGGTAAGAATGGGACTTCCCAGTTCCATTTGGAGATTAAATCCTAGTAATTTTGTATTACATTAATATTTAGAATCAAGGTAAATTCATTATGGCAAATGGGCTTTTCTGAAATAGTCTTGGTTTCAAGCAAACAGAGTATAATATTAACAAAGCTTTGCAAATACTTTGGAAAATATAGCCCCCACACTTGGGAAATAAACAAACAAGAAGAAACTCCTATAACAGATCTAAAGATAGAACTGCAGCCCCTGTTTAGTATCATATCATATATTTATCTGGCATACTTTTTTCTTGCCTCTTGGAATATATATATAGTAACTTTCTATTTTTTTTTAATGAAGGTGATAAAGTAACTTGAACATAATAGATGTTAAACTATATTTGTTGAAAAGTTTATGTTACCTAATTTTGTTTGTACCATAAATAATGAGCTAACCAAGATGAACATTATTAGCTCTATTTTGAAAATGATGAAACAAAGAACAAGTAAGTATAATTAACTTTAAGGTCATACAACTAGTTACTTGCAAAGTTAGTATTAAAACCCAATTCTCCTGAATCCTAGATCTTTACTTTTTTCTTCAGACAATGTTCCTCCCCACTATTTATCTCTTCCTTGGAGGGATCTTGTATGAGAACTGGGGACAATATCTTAAATAAACATTTAATTTTTACCAGGCCTAAACAAAATTGTTTCCCCGATACATTTTCTGAAGGGATGAATTTTTAATTCTGCGCCAGCTCCTGGAGGCCTCAGGATCAGCCAGAATCAGGATAAGTAAAAGTCCTTGGTCTTTAGGGGGAGAAGCAGGCAAACTACCAGGAGTTTTGCCAAAGATCTCTTCTCGATTCTGGAGTCCAGAATCTCCATCTTGCTAGTCCTGGTCCTATGGCCAAGTGAGCCTTTGGCCTCTGTCACCCCACCCTCTAATCCTTACCTACTATTATCTAAATTCCAGCACCAAACAGTGAGAAGAGCCATTTTTCCAAACATATGCTATTGTCTTATATTGAATAGGTAATTACCCTTAAGTGCTTGGTTGTTTGATTCAAGTATACCTTTTTATAGTTTCAGCCCTTTACAATGAATGGTATACCATCCTTTCACTATTACTTTTGTAAGTAGCATCTTTCTTGAATTACAATAAGAAATAGGAGCCTACCTAATAAATTATGAGAAAAGCTGAGTATAGCTGTTTTTTTAAATCCTAAGTCAACCAAATGGACTCAGATCTGTATTGATCAAATCATAATTGCTTTGTTACTGTAAAGCTAACATTTTTATTACTCCTTGTCTGAAAATTCTGCTTGTAATAAAACATTTTGATTTTATTTCTATCATTAATCTCAAAATAAACCAAACATCCATCTTAATAAAGTAAAATGAATGTTTTTTGTTTGTTGTTCAATGTGTTTTTTCCCTAAAGATAAAATGGGAACCAATTTCACCTACTGTAACATTTGTTATTGCAAATGAAGCAAAGATCTTTCCAAGTCATTGAACTGAGAATTATTTAGTTCATTGGTGGAGTAATACACTAAATGATACTTTTAATGAACAAATCAATTTATAATGCCCTTTTCTGAGATCAATTGTCTTACTTCTAGAATCTGGTTTAAGATTTGATAAAACTCAATAAATTTAGCCTACAAGCAAACATGATTTCTTATATTAACTATTTTTGGCTTGTTTTCTGCAGTCCATTCATCAGTAGTTTCTCTCAGTTTCAAATCTGCTGGTAAGTTGTTTTAATAATTCTAAACTATATTTTCTTGGTTTTATTTTTCCAGTAAAATATTCAGCTTTGAATGAAATAAATTAGGATTGTATAATTGTATAATTAAATTTCCTTGAATCCAGAATCACTGGTAATTTATCAAAATTCTTTTATTTTGATGAATCATTGTATTATTCCAAAGGGGGAGGGAAAAGCTTATGAAAACATCTCAGTCACTACCTTGCATAATTGTTCTTGAATTTTCATAGAATGGAAATTCTAAAAATGATTTAAGATGTTATCTATTTCAAGTCCTCTTTGAGAAATAAATCTTATCTGAATCATTTCCTATTCTACCTCTTCTTAAATATCTCCAGTGAGAGACAATGCACAACTTCCAAGGTAATCTACTTCATTTAGCAATAGCTCTAAATATTATGTTTTATTTTAAGATTTATTTACTTATGTTGAGCTAAATGTATTACCTAGAATTTTCAGTCATTTTTCCTTATTCCCTTTGCTTCCCCAAGTTCTCTTCCACATGACAACCTTAAAAAAAATTTAAAGACATATGTTGTACTAGCATAAAAAATTCCCCAATACTTTCAACTAATCTTATTATAGAATGATGACACTAGTGTGAGTCCTCAAAGAATGCTGATGTAGAAATTTTCTGATCATCTATGTAGTTACATTGAATATAACACAATTGGATATAAAACCATAGTTTGTATTAAATGATGGGTTAAATAATAAACAGAAAAAGTATATACTCAACATAAGAAATAACAAAAGTTATCCTAAGAGGTAATTGAAATTCTAGCTCCTCTGCAAAACTGTGAAGTTGTGGATTCAACCCATCACACAGGTGCAGATTTATGTCTGATCTCATTTTAATTAAAATAATGTATCATCTACCTATTGCCAAAAGATGAGAACATGTTACTCTTCCAAAATTAATTCCATTACTTATTTATGCATGTATGCAAAAGTATTCACAGATGTTATCATGAAATACATAAGTCTGTGTAAGTATGGGTGTGCTCATATACACACTTAACAGAAAACATTGAGCTAGCTGAAGAAAAGAATGTCCCCAATTGTTAATGGGTTGGGAGGAGAAGATAAACAGCAATGTACTGAGGATATAATTCAGCAATTATTTAAGAAGTTTCCTGAAGCACATTAGAATTTATACTGCTCTTGTTGATAAATCCTTAATCTTGTCCTAGGATACTACTCAAATCAATTATTATCTATTGCCACCTGTAATTCATTCCACTTTTCCTTCAAAAATTTAGATGATGCAGCATTTGGTCCATGTAGATTTAATATTGCTATTGCTTCATTTTCCATACCTTTTATCACACTGCAGTTTCCCGGTTTATTTCTTTTAATTAAATCTATTTTAGTTTTAACATCTGAGATCATTACTGTTACTCTTTTTTGCCTTCAGTTGAAGTATAATTTCTATTCCAGCCCTTTATTTTAATTCTGTGTGTCTCTGATTTTTAAATGTGTTTCTAAATATATTGTCAGATTCTTATTTTTAATTAATTATGTTGTTAATTTCTATTTCATGAACAATTTCATTTTATACCATTCATATTAAAATTTTTAGTGTTTATTTTCCTTCATCCTATTTTTCCTTACTTTGATCCTTCTCAATCTCTCTTTTTATTCTATCTCTCCTCACATAGCCATTTTACCTCTACTACTACATCCGTAATCATCACCATTTTAAATAATTCTTCCCTTATCCTCTTCATCTATCCTCCTACTTTTTGATCTACACACTTTTCTAAAAGTTCCTACCTTTTCCTGTCTCCTCATGCACAAATTTATTTTTTACAATCATCCCATCATATTCAACTCACCCTCAAGCCTTCTATGTATGCTCTTTCAAACTGCCCTATATTTCCCAATATAAGAAGAAAATAGTTTGACTCTTATAATTGGTCTTTAATGTTTCCCTTATATTTCTCCTGGATCTTAAATATGAAAATTACCATTAAGTTGTGGTCTTTTTGTCAGAAATATTTGAAAATCTTTTAGTCCATTAAATTTTGTTTGTTTGTTTGTTTGTTTTTCCCATTCAGGATTATACTTGCAAATAAACTCTTTTTGTTGTTTCTCTTAAAAATATAATATGCAAAGTCTTTCTTTCTTTTGTAGGAGCTGCTAGAACTTATTTTGTCCTGCCATGATAGTGCTATAGTATTTAAATTATTTTGTTGTTGTTGTTGTGCTGCTGCTTGTAGAATTTTCTCCTTAATTTGGGAACTTTGAATATTGATTATAATGTTTCTGTGAGTTTTTATCTTGGAATCTCTTTCAGCTGGTGATCAATAGATTTTGTTTTTGTTTTTCTACTTTGCCTTCTCATTCTAGAGCATCAGGGAAATTTTCCTTTATAATTTCTTGTAATAGCATATCTATTGTTTTTAAACCATAACTTTGAGTAGACCAATGATACTTATATTGTCTCTCCTCAAACTAGACTCTAAATCAGTTGGTTTTTATAATGAAATGTTTCACATTCTCTTGTTTTTTTTTTTTTATTCTTTTCATTTTGTTTTATTACTTCTTAGTGTCTTATAATGTCATTAGCTTCTAGTTGCCCGATTCTAATTTGTAAAACATTATTTTCTTTCTTAAGTTTTTTTCTTTGGATCTCTTTTTCCAATTGGTTAGATTTTCCTCTAATTTTCTTCATTTTTGGGGTTGCAGTTTTTTTCAATGTCTCTTATTTATTTAAATATATATGAATGTTTATATATGTACATATATATACATACATATATATGTATATATATATATATATATATATATATATATAATTTTTAGGTTATACACATACATCAATTTTTACATATTTTCATAAGAGTCATATTGGGAAAGTCAAAAGGAAAATAAAACATGAGAAAGGGAAAAAAATGAAAATAGTATTCCTCAATTCATATTCATAGTTTTCTCCCTGGTTGTGGATGGAATTTCCATTCAAAGTTTATTGGAATTGCTTAGAATCACTGAATTGCTGAGAACTAAATGTATCATAGTGGAGCATCACACAGTCTTGCTGATGCTGTATACAATGTTTTCCTGGTTCTGTTCACTTCACACAACATCAACTCATATAAGTCTTTCCACGCTTTTCTGAAATAAGCTTCTTCATCATTTTTACAGAATAATAATATTCATTACTTTTATATACCATAGCTTATTTAGCCATTCCCCAATTGATGGCCATCCATTCATTTTTTCACTTTTTTCCACCACAAAAAGAGCTGCTACACACATTTTTGTACATGTGGATCCTTTTCTTTTTTATGATCTCTTTGGAATATAGACCCAGTAGAGACACTGCTGAATGAAAGCGTATGCACAGTTTCTTGATGCAGTAGTAACTGTCTAGAGGTGTTTGTACTTCCCTAGAGTCAAATGTTTGCCCATTTTAGGTTGTCTTTCCTAAGGTTCTCTCAAGTTATCTTAGGAAAACAACTGTTTTACATCAATTTTGAATTGCTTATCCACTTGAAGTTAATTTTGAGACAAAATTTTGTCTTCATGAGTAATCCATAATCTTTTTGACAAGTGTCAATTTGGCATTCAAACAATGTGACCAGCTTAATGGAGTTTCCTTTACAATGCTGCTTTCCACCTAATTCTCACTTGGTGGTTCCAAGAAGTTGTAATATGCACAATGGCCACATCTTAGAAATCATTTTGGTGGATGGAGAATGACAGTTCTTGAAACCTATGATGAGTTAGTAGGGAATATACCCTAAGCATATAAAGATTTGTCTTTGTGGAATGGGCAGATGAGAACAATTTGTTCCAATGGTCATGATGGCAGGTGAAGCAGGTGTTGTGGGCCACTTAGAGCTTGCTTACTCATCAAAGACACTAAGGTGATCCACAACATTTCCAGTCATCAACAGTCACCTTGACTCTGTCCCGCCACTGAATAGTGGTGGATTGAAAAGAGAACATGAGATTGATGACTTCATGCAATTCTGCCTCACTTAAATCCAATTAATTCAGTGTTGGGAGGCTCTGAAGGAAAATATGGGACAGAAAAGGTATTGGCAATTTAACAACTCTTTGAGCATAATTCCAGATTGTTCTCCAAAAAGGTTGGGTCAGTTCACAATTCCAACAGAAATGGCTTTACCTATTTCCCCATATTCTCTCTAATATTTGTCAGTATCCCCTTCAATCAATTTAGCAATTGCAATAGGTGTAAAATTATCTCCACATTGTTTTAATTTGTATTTATCTAATGAATGATGATTTATAGCATTTTTCTTAGAATTATATATTTTTTTCATTAGGAAAGTAACTTTTATATTCTTTACTACTTATCAACTGAGGAATGACTTCTATTCTTGTAGATGTCACAATGTTCTTTACATATTTAAGATATGAGACCTTTATCTAAGAAACTGTCCTTAAAATTTCCCCCAAATTTTCTGCTTTACTTCTGATTTTGGAGATGTTTATTTTATTTGTACAGTAATTTTATAACTTATTGAAATTGAAATTATCCATTTTATACATAACTTGCTATCTCTTGTTTATTCACAAATTTTTCACCTGTTCATAAGTCTGATAATAATATGTTTCAAGTTGAACACTTCTGATATCTCTCTTTAAATGTCATGTATGTATCCATTTTTACTTTATCTTAATACTGTTGTTAGATAACAGTCGATGTTCACTTTCTGACATACTGCTTTCCAGTTTCTCCAAAAATTTTAACCAAATAATGAATTTTTATCCCCAAGTCTTAATTATTTATACTCATCAAATGCAGTTATTATTTGTTGTTGTAAGAGAAATAAGGAAAGATGTAGGGGGATAAATAGTTATGGGGGTGTGATTTGGGAATTAAAGCCCTCCTTAATAGACCAAGCACAATTTTGGAGGAAAAGGGGCACAAACTGTCAACTGTGCAACATTCTCACCTAAAAATGTCCCAATTAATTTGGAGTGTGGAAGAGGAAGGGGAAAGTGGGAAAAGGGGGGGAGGCTCCTCAAGTTCCTATTATCAACATCTACTGCCCTACTTAGTAAATGCTGTAAAGGAAGAGAGCAAAATGGAGCAGACACCGAGATAAAAAAACAAACAAACAAACAAACAAACAAACAAAAAAAAAACTAGGTACTCTACTTCTGTGTGACTCCACAGGTAAATGTTCTCCCTCTCTTGAGGTACTCTTTTAAGACTAAATTCATGTTTCTCAGTTCCTGTGACCTCTGTGTAAAAGTATGTTGGCTGCTGCAAGCACATCTTGAGCCCTGAATCCACCCTGACCACAATCATTCTGTGATAAGGTAAGAGTTGAAAGTTACATTAAAATTAAAAATAAATTTATCTCTCCTCTTCATAAAGGAATATCAAAATTGTTCATAATTGAGACTCATGTATGCTAGTTATTTCCTAAAACTCTCGCTCTTCCTCATTATAACCAAACTGGAATTCAGGGTCTTAAGTCAATTAAATGTCATTTATTTGTATGATACTATTATGGTACTTATTTATGTCCATGCATTTTGAAATATTTACAACCTGAACCTACACAGCTTAAGTCCCACCCAATGAATCATAGGATTATAAAATTTAGAGTTTGAACAGGAAAAGATCCCCTTATTTTACAATAGGGGAAAAAAACAATAGCCTGGTACCCAAAGAGATTGAATGGTTTGCCCAAGATCACTCAAACAGTAAATGGCAAATCCGGAATTAAACCCATATCCTTTAACTCCATAGGTCTTTCAATTCTACTATGTTGCTTTTCTTCAAGATTTAGAAAGAAAAACAATTAACTATTCTTCAAACCTACTCATATATGCAAGGATTTATGATGGAATTAGCTTATACCTTCTTGTATGAGAATTCTGGCTCAGTTCTCCCCAGTGGTTCTGGAAATAGCCATAATTGTACAGATACAGGGCAAAGGTACCTAGAATCTGCATTCTAGTAACATACCATCAAGAGGAAAGTTAAATAGTACTGATTGCTACTGGACCACAAACTGCTGATGCAGCCTCAGAAAAGGGTTATAGTAACAGATGTTTGGCTTAGTTAAATACTTCCAGAAATCAGTTGAGTACTTAAACTTACAGCATCTGGAGGAGATATGACAAGCTTTATATGTAAATCATTGCAATCAAATGATTGAAGTTAGCAAAATCCTGCATTTTCTTTTCTTTTTCTTTTTCTTTTTTTTTTTAGAGATTCTATGAACTACAAACTAAAAAACTAACAACAGTAATATTTTAAGAATTTTATCCATGATGAATGACAGTGATTAATGACTATAATTATAAGAAATACTTTAATTGTAATGGACTCAAAATTATTTAACTTTTAATGATATTCTTCTATTAAGTTTATTGAAATTGAATATGTCAAGAAAAGGCTCAGCCTAAGGAAAAATGTGTGAAATGATTTATACTCTCAATATCAAAGCAACAAACTGAATCTTAATGTCCAAAAAGAAAAAAAAAAAAAAAAAAAAAAAAAACAGACTTGTCCATTAGACTGGAAATAAAGATAAATCAATGTTGCCTGTAACTAAGAAAATACAGAAATTCTGCAAGATCCAAAGACAAATCGAGAAAGTACATAAAAATAAATGTTTTGTGGCTGTACTAGATTAGTAATAACTAATTAACTTATTATAGACTGTAATGCATAAAGATATCTTAGCACTCTTAGTTGTAGGTTTTGTTATGCCTATTTATTTCCCTTAATAATACTCTACTGTCTAAGGTACATGAAATTTTTTACATATTTTGTGCCTTTGTTCATATCTTATTTACAATGTTCCTTCTTCCCTTTAAATCTAACTACAAATTTTGCCTATCCTTAAAGTACTATATGATTCACAAATTCCTTCCTCTTAATTATTTTGTATTAATCATAATCTTCCTTATAAAATTATATAATTGTAAAATTTACAGCCAGAAGTGACATCAACATTTGGGTGACACTACTCCCACTCTGAAAAAAACAACAAAATATATAAAACAAGGTTAAATGAGTCAGCAGAATGTGACAGAGTGAGAATTTGAATTCAGGTCCTCAAATTGCAAATGTAGTTCTCTCCCTTGTACCACATTGAATATTTATAGTCAAACATTATTTTTTATGTTTTTTATGTTTTTATGTTAGTTTTACAATGAAGCTGTAAGCTACTGGAGGGCAGCAGGACTACACATGTAGTAGGTATTCAAAAATATTTATACTAATAATTATTCACTAAATGCATTTCACATTTATTTATTCTGAGTACCTGAAAAGAGAAGAAAGTGTTGCAAAAAAGAGAAATTGGCCATAGAAACTCACCCTAAATTCATCACCCCAAAGTCAATCCAATGATATACCTCTTTAAACTTAATTTGGTCCCTGGAAAACAAATATATTATCAGTCACTAGGTTCACACTAAATAGTTTTACTGTTGGCAGCATTTAGGCAGCACCTGATCTTGGAGCCAAGTAGAAATAGTTACAATATCTGCATCTAATATACTGGGTATGTGGCCAACTCACTTAATCTTTTAGTACTCTAGATATCTAAGATGCTGTCATAAAGAAGGTAACAATCGATATCAGCAAACCAAGTTCTCTGATACCAATAAGTGTTAAGAGAGAGCTTGGTGCCAACACCATGTTAATTTTGGCACAATATTGGAACTTCGTAAAAAAGACGATCATAATCATTGTATGGCTAACAAAAGGAGGTTTATTTTACTCCTGTATTTTATAGTCAAGGTATAAAACAAGGATGGTGACACTTGGTCTACATAGAAGCTGTCTCCTTCCTCTCTATATTGGAAAATGGTCTTAGCTTGGTATGCTGATTTATGTGGTCTTCAAATATCTCCTACTTGAAAGATCCTTGATTCTATATCCATAGTGATTTTTATATAATTCTTCATATCTGGAAGTTTCATCAAGGGAGACAAGAGACAATCAGATCTCAGGTACAGATTTGTTGCTTTGAAGGGAAAAAAAAACACTTTCTTTTGTTGCATAACCAGGAATCTTGATTCTATTCTTAACAGATATAGATTTAATGTCAGATTACTTGTTGTCTTGGGATGGGGGGAGGTAAGAGAGGAAGGAAGAAAAAAAATTAGAACACAACGTCGTGCAAAAATGAATGTTGAAAACTATTTTATTATTTTGTTTTTGGAAAAATAAAATACTATTGGGGGGAAAAGCTACCTCCCTACCCCTTATCTATTCTACAATGAAGTTATAATAGTAATGATTCTATAGTATAGAATACGGGGTAAAATGAGAGAGATAGAGGTGGGAGAGGGAGGGAAAATTTATCAACTGTTCCTCTCATGAAATAACTAATGAGAAAAATATAGCTTCCTTTATAAAAATTTATCTTTTGATTTCTTGCTGGTATACCAAAGTCTTGGGGGATAAAATTTCCTAAAATTGAAGTCCTTAATTAGGGCAAATGAGTTGCACCTCAGAATGACATAAAGAAAGTGCTGGAGTTCCAAGGAAGGGATGGAGAATAGGGTATATATAGGTTACTAAAACAGATGAAGGGTAATGGCCAAGTTGCAAGTGGTAGAGGTATAGGGGTATCTCACACTTTCATAAAGTAAGTTGTCTTTCAAAAACAAGCAAAAGTCTATAGAGAAAGTTTGGGAATTTGTAGATTTGAGAGTTTGGAACATTTAAAAAGTTAGTAAGAGGCTGAGGGTCTGGTCAGACTTGGTAATTCATTGATTGGGAATTTTAGTCAACTGACTTTGATACTGCTAAAGTTATTTATTTAAAGTGAAAACTTCCAACTACATTTTTTTTTGGTCTGCTGACCACTATAAGTCTTGCCAACCCTCCTTGCTTTTCACTTGGAAGGAAGAAGGGATGGGGATATTTTGGCTTGCCTAATACTTCTTCTCCATATAGCCTGCAACAGTGATAAATCCTTACATAGAAATAAAAAGAAAGTCAAATTTGAATACCATAAAATCAATCTATTCCAAATTTTGACAACATTTTTTTCTAATAACTTGTAAACTAAAAAATCTTAATTTGATTTTATTGCTTAAAATAATTTTAGTGGTCCCTTTCATTAATTACCCACAGTTTTGGGAGTTTACAGAATTTTTTTTTTCAGAGAACAGAGCATATTTTTCTTTTTGGGTTTTTTTTTTTACTTTTTTAAAAATTAATTTTATAATTATAACTTTTGACACTAAATATGCTTGGGTAATTTTTACAACATTATCCCTTGCACTCACATCTATTCCGAATTTTTCCTTCTTCCCTCCATCCCCTCCCCTAGATGGCAGGCAGTCCCATACATGTTAAATGTGTTAATAGTATATCTTAGATACAATATATGTGTGCAGAACCTAATTTCTTGTTGCACAGGAAGAATTGGATTCAAAAGGCAAAAATAACCTGGGGAAAAAAAATTCAGTTTACACTCATCTCCCAGTGTTCCTTCTTTGAGTGTAGCTGATTCCGTCCATCAGTTGGAACTGAATTAGATCCTCTCTTTGTTGAAGATATCCATTTTCATCAGAATACACCCTCATACAGTATCATTGTTGAAGTATACAACTATCTCCTGGTTCTGCTCATTTCACTCAGTAATAGTTCATGTAAGTCTCTCCAATTCTCTTCGTATTCATCCTGCTGGTCATTTCTTACAGAACAATAATATTCCATAGCACTCATATACAATAATTTACCCAACCATTCTCCAATTGATGGGCATCCATTCATTTTCCAGTTTCTAGCCACTACCAAAAGGACTGCCACAAACATTTTGGCACATGCAGGTCACTTGTCCTTCTTTGATATCTCTTTGGGATCTAAGCCCAGTAGTAGTATGGCTGGATCAAAGGGTATGCACATTTTGATAACTTTTTGGGCATAATTCCAGCTTGTGGAGCTTACAGAGTCATTAAGAGAATTATGGTTTTGAAGAAAATTTAAGGGAATAAGATTATACTTTTTCAGGTAAAAGAGAAGACTGAGTACTAATAAACTTGTGATAACCAATAGAAGCACTCTGGGTAACCATTAAATATAAACAAAAAGGCCAATCTAGTAAAGGTATAGACTAGATATGAATCTCTAAAAGTCCCTTTATTTTTCTCTATTCCATTTTAGATGTTATTCTGAATCTAAAATGATTCCCTATTTTGTGCAAGCTAGGGTTAAATTGAGAGATGGTATGGGAGGGGAGTGAGCAATTGAGAAGAACTTGAACTATCTTCCTCAAAGAAATAATTAAAATACCACAAAAATAATAAAAATACCTATATTTTTGAAAGGAAAAAAGTAACTTTCTAAAGCCAATTAGTGAAATACATCTGAAAAAGCCTATAAGATTACTCAAATTTAGTGAAATTGTTCTGTCATCAAAGGTCTTTAAAATTTTGTAGACAAAAGATGGCATTCATTACAAAATCTTCAAAGAATTATATTATGTTTTGGATTCCTAAATTAATCTGCAAACTACTGTGAAAAAATCCTATGTTTTTTTTCCTAAAAATAATATTATAAAAATAAACTAACTTTAACCAGTATTACTAAAAATAGCCACTGATCAGCACATTGTTAATAAACTATTTTCTAACAACTAAAGCTCAAACATAGAGATTATGATACAGTATCTATTTAAAGAATTTTTTTGTTAAATCCTATGCAGAATACTTAGATTTCTATATTATTTTTAACCCAAATAAGCAGCAGAATAAAACAGTGTTATAAGTGTCTATAGTAAATAGATGATTCTTGATGCTGGAATTAGAAGCTTATTTAAAAGGATCAGTTTCAGCTTTCTCTAGGGAGGAAAGAAATGCTTCCCTCTGTTGTTGTTCAGTAGTTTCAGTTGTGTCTGACTCTACATGACCCACATTGAGGTTTTCTTGGAATAGATACTCAAAGGGTTTGTCACTTTCTACTTCATCTCATTTTACAGATGAGGAAATTGAAGCAAAGAGGATTAAATGACTTAACTAGGGTCACACAACAAAGAGTCCAATGCCAGATTTAAACTCATCAAGATGAGTCTTCCTTACTCTGTACTCAGCAAGCAAAACAGATCCACCTCGTCGACCAATATTTCCTTAAGCAGGAAATGAAATGAAGGAAAAGAGGAACATGGATTTTTGTTGAAAAAAAGATTTCTTCTCCAATACTTTAATAATATTGGATACTTTCCTTTTAACATTTTTTAAGGTTATACATGCATATTCATTTTTTACATATTTCCAAATAAGTCATGATAGAAGAGAAAAAAACAGAAAAAAGGGAAAAATCATGAGAAAAAATTAATGTCAATCTCTATAGTTCTTTCTCTGGATGAAAATTTCATTTTTCATCCAAATTTATGGGAATTGCCTTGGATCACTGAAATGATGAGAAGAGCTAAGTCTATCATAGTGATCATCACACAATCTTGCTGCTACTATGTACAATATTTTCCTAGTTTTGCTTGCTTCACTCATCATCAGTTCATGGAAATCTTTCTGGACTTTATTAAAAATAACTTGTTCATTATGTTTTATAGAATAATAATATTGCATTATTTTCATATACTATGACTTATTCATGTATTTCCCAATTGATGAGTATCCAACTCATTTTCCAGTTCTTTGCCACCATGAAAAGAGCTTCTACAAACATTTCTGAACATATGGGTCCTTTTCCCTCTTTTATGATTTCTTTGGTATACAGACCCAAATCCAGCATTGCTGGGTCAAAGAGTATGCACAATTTTATAGCATTTTGGGCATAGAGTAACAAAAAATTTATGTGCCAGGCATTGTGAACTTTACAAGTATTTAATTTGATCCTTCATTTTCCACTTGAGGAAACTTGCACAGATGCTAGGCTATGGGATTCTATTGAGAGGGAGCATCAAGGCTACCTTGACCTTTGGTGCACAATAAGTTTTCTGCCACGTTGCATAAATGCCTTTGTTGAGCAAGGAGTAATGATTTGTAATCATGGGAACAAGCAAGCTGGAGGGTCACAGCCAGTGGCTATGTAAGCAGGGATGCCTGAATAGGGTTTTTTGCCTGTGAGTGAGTTGCTGAATTGCTGGATCAGCTTTTCTCCCATTGGCAGATACCATGCATATGCAAAGCCCATGAGCTGCTTCTCTGAATAGTAATTGAGAATTGCCTACTGTTCACACATTGACCATGCTTGCAAAAAGGCATATCAACAAGGCTGTATGGCATAATAAACTGGAGCTCTTTTCACACCCTATGAGTTTCCTGCCTCATTCATATTACTTCCGAACTCAAAGAGCTTATATGCTTTGAGCTTTTAAAGATGCTGCAACAACTGGCCCTGGAACAGGGACAGGAATTTCGAATGGTGCCAGAGTGACCACTTCACAATCAAGCACTGCTATGTGGTCAAGACAATCTCTATGAGGACTCAGAGGGAGAGCCTGCCAAACTGCATTGTTTAAGGATCAGGCAGAGTGTGATGGAGATGGTTAAGTAACCTAATGGGGCAGAAAATAGGCACCATACTCCCTTCAGACAGGAAAGCATATGTCAGGACTATATATAAATATACAAAAACGCAGGGGTGCACAGTTCAATTAGGGAACATTAGGAAATTCTTGGACATTGCTTTACAAAATTTCTGTATGGTTAACAGAGGAAGGCTGTTATAATTGTGAGAGCTGGATTGTTTTTGGTGAACAGCTCACTGCTTATGATAAGCAATGCCCAGGAGAAATACAAAAAAGTCATTTTACTATATATAATCTCATTAAACAAAGTCTGAACTCAGAACCAGAAAAGGAGGTCAGGTAATTTACAGTTGGAGCACTGACAGGTCCATCTCTTAGCAATAGATGCCCCTCTCCTGATCCTGAGCAGGATGAAAATGAATGGCCTCCTCCCACTCCACAAACAGCCCCACCTTATTTTTTGTGTCTATCCAGACTTCCAGGCTTTCAAAGGCTCTTTTATGCAAAGTCCAAAAATGAAATAAGAATTGAGGAAAAGCAGGATCAGGAATATAAAACAAAGACCGCAGAGACACTTAGTGGACAAAAAGCAAAAGGGAATTAGTAATATTCTTTATCTTCATTTCAAAAACATTTGTAACAGGCTAGAGATCAAGAAGACACAAAAGGCTGAGAAGAATTATATTCTCTTATAGAGGAGGATGACCCTTTTAACCCAGGGCAGAGAAGACGCAGACATGAATCGCTTCCCTTTAAAGTTCTAACCCAGTTTAAGGACTCAGTTCATAAATATGAGCCCATAGAACCTTTTGTTATATTACAACTTGAAACAATGTCATGGGCAATTTTGTGCTCCAATGATTGGAAAGCACTTGCATGGGCAGCATTGACTCAGACCAAGAAGTGTTCTGGATGACAGAATTTTTAGAACAGACTCAATTGATGCTACTCAGGTTGCTCCAGGAGCAAGTGAGAAGTTATACTTTCAGCAACATAGTAGCACTGGAGCTCATGCGGACACCAAAGATCAAATTCATTTTACTAAAAAGACATGTCTCTGGATAGCTCAATGTACTAGAATAGCATGGCATAGGATTCCTGTGGAAAAAGGTAAAAAGGAAAGCTTTACCCAAATAAGACAAACAACTGGGGAGCCCTTAACTGATTTTGTTGCTAACTTGATAGCTGAACTGGTAAATTGGCAAAAAAAGATGGAAAGACAGGAACCATTTTTCCTTTAATAATAGATGGCTTACATATTAACTTATAGGGTAGGGATATATTACATCCATGAGGAATGAAAATCACCACCTATTTTTAGGAGGGGTCATTGCTGCTGCAGCTTCCACCTCTCCAAAGATGACTTTTATTACCAACACACTAATATGGGTGGAGCAATGGCCCCTGATCAAAGGAAAAAAAAAAACTGCTTTACATAAATTAGAGTAAGTACAATTAGCATTAGGACACATTGAGGAAACAAATAGCCCATGGAAGTCCCCTATATTTGTTATAAAGAAAAGACATGATAGCTGAAATAGCAAGGAAAACATTGCTCAGAATTAACCAATTAACAGGAGAAATAGGAATTACATGGATTAACATAGACAAGGATAGCTTAGATTACTTAATAGCTATTCAGGAAATTTGGACTATTTTGTTATGGTTAGAAGACTTAAGAGCAGGAAAAATCCTGACCCAGTTGCCATTCTATGAACAGTGGCAATGGATATTTCCCATAAAAACAAAAATACATCCACTTAAAGGTCCTAATGTGTTCACTGATTCCATCAAGCAAAATAAAATGGCCATATATTCCCCACAATTGGGTATCTCTAATGTATTTACTACACCTTACATCTTAACACAGCAAAATGAGTTATATGCCATTATAGAAGCACTGAAAATAGACAAACCCATCAATATAATTTCAGATAGTCATTATGCAGCTGGGGTGATCCAGAAAATAGAGATAGTATATATAAAAGCTCAAACAGGACCTATCTTCTCATTGTTTCAGGAGATATAAGAGGTGATTTTAATGAGAGTGCACCCTTTTTATATAGTGCACTCATACAGATGGGCTGGATCCTATTTTGAAGGGAACAAAGTAGTGGATATACAATGTATTCTTCTCTGCCCTCTAGAACAAGCAATAAAAGCTCGTGAACATCTGTGTCTGTCAGTCAGATCTCTCCAGAGATATATGGGGTGTCCCAGCAAGAAGCAGCAAGCATAGTAAAAAAAGATATGTAACTTGTGTACCATATTTTCAAAGACATGTAGGTCTGGAGACTAACCCCAGGGGTGACAGGCCAAATGATATATAACAAATGGATGTTACACATAAGGGAAAAAACATGCATTCATGTTACAGTTGACACTTATTCAGGCTTTGTATCTGCATCCTCTCAATGAGGGAAAACTGCTTCATGTGTAATCACTTATTTCACTGTTTTGCCTCTATGGGTATTCTACACATCATTAAGACTGATAATGGGCTCTCATATACCTCAAAAAAAATTAAAACAGTTCTCACAGGAATTCTCCATACATCTTATTTTTAGGATTCCTTACAACACTACAGGACAGGCCATTGTAGAAAGGACTAATTACACCATCAAGAGATTTATCAAAAAACAAAAACAAGGAGCTGGAGGTAAAGTCACTCAGAAAGACAAAGATAAAGCAGTATACTCAATAAATTACTTAAAATTTGATTCAAATGATTTAAGTTCAGCTATGAAATATTCTTTTGTGAACATAGACAGAGAATCACTCAAAGATAACACCCTATCTTCATTAAGAAGGTCCCCTAATAAGAATGAGACCATGGTAATGAAAAGGGGTCCTAAAGGCTGGGAGGGATCCTATAAGGTTCTAATGTGGGGGCCAGGATATGCTTTTATCTCCACAGGAGAAAACTTTCAGCAGTGGATTCCCATCAGACATCTCAGAGTTGTCCATAGAACTGAAGAGGAAAGGAAGGAAGAAGAGATGGCTATCTAAAAGGAGAAGATGATGTGCCCCCCAAACCACTAACAAGATGCTTTCTATATATATGAGTTTGTGTTACACCCAATCAGGACTAGCCACAAAGGCCAAAAGGTGGACTATGGACCCATGACGGCCTAGGATCGTCTCATGGGGAGATAGGGTATAATGTGATACATGCTGGGCATGCAAGGGACGCCCTGTCATAGTTACCGCATGGGAGTGTTGCAGCAGTGTGTCTACATAATAGATCATCAGCCCTTCCTAAGCCTCCATGAGACACATTCTAATCACTCAAGAATTGGGCCTGCATTTTGGCACATGTAAAACCATCTTGGGTCCTGGATCTTGGACAAATGGCATGAGAATTAAATACCAGTTCCATACTAAAGCCTGGCTGGGAGGGAAAAATGCATTCAGGGGAGACTGTAATTGTTACCAAAGAAACATTAGATTTTTACAATGTTACTTGTTGGAATTATATAGTCAGTGATTGTTTAGAGAATGAAATTGTAAATCAGACTATATTTGTGATCCCTAGAGCTCATGTATCAATGCTTCCTGTCAAAAGTGAGTAATGTTATCATAGTAAGACTGATCATAGCAGAAGTAAAATTATTGAAACTCCAGGCTCAATTACAATGTGATTACAGATATACAAAGGTTTGCTGTATAAATCATACAGGTCAAGATTATGATTGGGACAATACAAGAGGCATTTGAATGGTTTATATCTCAATAAAACAATTGAAGGTGAAATAGAAAGTGTGTATAAATTAGCATCTGATATAGAGAAAGCTTCTCATGAAGATTTGAATCCACATTAAACTGCTGAAAAAAATCATACATTGGTGTAATAATATCTCTTTCACGGTAGTTAAAAATTAGAATCATGGATTGTTCTGTGTGTTGTTATGGTGTTAGTGCTTTTTGTTGCCCTGTTATAATTTTAGGGTGCTTTTATAGATCTTTCTCCACCATCCTTTCAGAAGGTGCAGCTCAAGAAAGGACCTTTTTATCTAAAAGATGAAAAGGGGAGATTGCTGGGCTATGGGATTCTGCTGAGGGGGTAGCGAGGCTATCTCAACCTTTGGTGCACAATAAGTATTCTGCCATGGTGCAGAAATGCCCTTGTTGAACAAGGAACAATGGTTTGTGATCATGGGAATGAGTAAGCTGGAGGGTCACAGCTAGTAGCTATGTAAGCAGGAATGTTTGAACAGGGCCTCTCTTGAGAGCGAGTTGTTGAATTGCTGAATTGACTCTCCTCCCATTGGCAGATACTATGCCTATGCAAAGCCCATGAGCTGCTTCTCTGAATGGTGATTGGGGATTGATTGCCTGCTGTTCATGGGCAGATCACACTTAAAAAAATATATATCTACAAGGCTGGACAACATAATAAACTGGAGCTCTTTTCACACTCTATGAGTTTTCTACCTCATTCATCTCGCCTCTGAGATCAAAGGGCTCACCTGCTTTAGGTTGTTAAAGACTGTGGCAACACCCAGATAGAGGTTGTTACATACTTTGGTGCGAAGGTCTGGTCTAGCTCCTCTTGTCAGGATAAGCAAAAGTCCTTGCCCCACGTTGGGCGCCAATTGTAGCGAGCTGTCGTCTCCAAAAGCTGCTGGATCGCTCTCTGGGAAGAGATCTGCTGTGTCTACTCAAATCTCTCAGACAGATTCTTCTTCCTGTAGCGAACCGTTGTCTCCAGGCAGTTGCTGTTAACTCTTGTCCAAAGAAGTGACTTCCCTTCCTGCAGAGAGCCCCGTCAAGCCTGATGCAATTCAGAGAGTCTTCTTCTTTCTCTGAGAGTCCTCTCTTTTATTCTCCCAGAGAATGGGCGTGGGATAATGCAAGGGCTTCTGGGAAGAACCACCCCAGCCAATGAGCTTGCCCCCTCTATCAAGTCAACCTGAGTTCTCACCTTGTAATTGTCCAGAAAACCTCAGTTCTCACTTAGTAATCCTAACATCTCCCCCTTTCTTTTGATTTAGAACATAGGACAGTCATGACCTTGAAACATAAATCCATCAATATGGGAAGTATTACAGATAATTACATAAATTACATAAGCATATAGTAACATAGTAACATAACACATGCTAGAAGTATATAACATAATCATAAATTGAAAATTTATAAATGTCCATAAGTCCATTGTCCATTAGTCTCATCTTGTGTGAGGAAGTCCAATGATTCCTGCTGGTTTTAAAGTTCTTTAACAGTCTTCTTATTATCCATGCTCTTTCAGTGTCAGATGTTTCTTAGATCTTCTCCTTTATTTTGAGATCTTTCTCTTTTTCTGTCTCTCTCTGATGGACAAGGCGAATATGACTTGTTGGCACCCATCTGATTCCTTCTCCTGCTGAAGAAATACAAGCAAACCCTCTCCCCCAGGCAGTTAACCTATCTGGTCCCTTCCATTCACCACTTTCTGGATCTCTCCACATCACCTGGCGATTACATTGGAATTGTTTGCACTGGGCACAGCCCTGTTGGTTTAAAAGGCCTGTATTCTCCCCAAGTGTAATCCATTTTTGCAATCTGATTGCCTTTTGACTGACTTATCAGGTAATCCCTTTCTGCCATGTGATTGCTTCTCTGCTGATTGATTAAATCAGAGTCCTGGCCTTCTAAAGGTTCTTTGGGTGTAACATCAGCTGCCATCATGCCCCAAGTCTTTTTTGCCTGGGGCCCTGGACCTGGGCCCCTCATCCCATTTCCCTGAATTATTCTACACTCTGATGCCCAATGGAATCCTCTGTTGCATTTTGGACATGGGGTTTTAGGTCTTCTTTCACCCTGTCTTCTCACTGTATCTCCATACCTACACTGAGCTCTTAGATGTCCAATTTTTCCACATTGAAAACATCGCCGAGTTTCTCTAGAAGGCCCTTGCCAGGAGGGACCCTGTCTTTCCACATTCATCATTGTCCGGGTGTAAAAAGCATTTGTTCCCACTGTAGCACAGCGTCTTATGATCTCTTCTAAAGGAGCATCTTTATCTAATCCCCATATAATTCTTTTGCAAATCTCATTGGCATTTTCCTTATCCAGATGTCTGGTCATTATTTCTGTAGCTGAATTTTCTCCAATAGTTCTTTTGACAGCAGTTTGCAAACGTCCCACAAAATCTGCAAAAGGTTCATTGGGACCTTGCTGTATTTTAGTGAAAGCCTCTCCACGATCTTTCTGTCCAGGAAGGACACCCCAAGCTTTTATTGCAGCCTTAGCAATTTGTTCATATATTGTCATGGTATAATTAATCTGTTCCGAATTCTCTCCATACCGACCTTCACCAGCCAAGTGCTCAAAAGTGAATTGTGTGTTAACTCCTATTTCCAAATTGCATCTGACTTGAATTTTACATAATTCATGAAATTCCGCAAGCCATAATAAATTTTCTCCAGGTTCCAGGCATATCCTTGCTATGGATTTCCAATCATTCGGGGTTAGGACTTCATAAGACAAACCATCTAGTAACATTTTGACATAAGCTGATGTAGTCCCATAAAGGGTACAACCTTTTTTCAAATCCTTAATTTTATTCAAATCTAAAGGTGCATATCTTCTCATTTTATGACCTACAGAATCAATATTTTCAATCACAGGATATGCATGTATAAAATCACTTATATCCTGTCCTTCTCTCTTAGCTTTAACCAGTGCTTTTTCTAATCTTGTCATAGGCTTAGGCTGCTTCACAGGAGATTCTGTTTGAGTTTCTGTCTCTTCCCCTCCTCCTTCTTCCCCCACCTCTGAAGGGTTAATTGAGGGAGGAGATGGGAGGTGCTCCTGTTGCTGTTGCTCAGAATTGTACTTAACTTCATTGTTATCTGATTCATCCTTTTCACCTAGTTTAGTTGACACTTCCCCATTTTGCTCCTTCATCTCTTCCTTTAGAATAACATTGTTTAAAGCCAATTGGATTACATTGTATATATGAATTGTATCTTTGGAAATTGAGTTTGGCCTGGAATTGTAGTGTTCACCTAATTGCTTTCCTACTAATTCCCATTCATCTGGATCCAATTCTTCTTCCAGAGAAAAAGAAGGACATATAACCTTCACAGTTCTTAAAAGTTCAGTAATCTCCTCTAAAATTATAATCAATCCTTGGCTTTTCATAACCTTGATGATGCTCTCTAAACATTTTCCTTGAACAGAAGGTGTTTGCCCCATTTCAGCTATAAGAGATTCCTGGTTTAGTCCTTAACAAGTTCCTTATTTATCTATTAGCACACTCACTTAATCTTTAACAAAGTTTCCTCGTTACTCACGGTTCTGGGTCAGAGAGACTGAGATCTGGATGGGAGGCTTTTCCACTGGAATCAGGACCGTATCTGTCCCTGTTCGGGCGCCAAATTGCGAAGGTCTGGTCTAGCTCCTCTTGTCAGGATAAGCAAAAGTCCTTGCCCCACGTTGGGCGCCAATTGTAGCGAGCTGTCGTCTCCAAAAGCTGCTGGATCGCTCTCTGGGAAGAGATCTGCTGTGTCTACTCAAATCTCTCAGACAGATTCTTCTTCCTGTAGCGAACCGTTGTCTCCAGGCAGTTGCTGTTAACTCTTGTCCAAAGAAGTGACTTCCCTTCCTGCAGAGAGCCCCGTCAAGCCTGATGCAATTCAGAGAGTCTTCTTCTTTCTCTGAGAGTCCTCTCTTTTATTCTCCCAGAGAATGGGCGTGGGATAATGCAAGGGCTTCTGGGAAGAACCACCCCAGCCAATGAGCTTGCCCCCTCTATCAAGTCAACCTGAGTTCTCACCTTGTAATTGTCCAGAAAACCTCAGTTCTCACTTAGTAATCCTAACACTTTGGATTACATAGATACTAAGTATCTGAAGCTAGATTTGAAGTCAGATCTTCCTGACTCCAGTCCTAGCAACTTCAACTCTCCTCATAGGAACCCCTGGGTGAAATACTATTTTAGGAAAGGAGAATTTTTTTTTATTTCCCAGCTCAAACTTCTTGGGTTATTGAGGCTATTGCCTGAGAAAGACGATAGATTGTTCTGTTATCTTGAGATGTTGCCCCCTTTCACTATCCTGTAATTGTAAGAATGTGGACCTAGAAAATGTAGTATCTACATACAAGGGGGAAAAATGTTGTATCTACATACAAGGGGGAAAAAGCATACTTTACTCAGAAAGCTCTGCCTCCCCCTTTCCATGTCAGAATCTAGGGTAAACCTCTGACTATCCTACTGTAGCTTCACCTCTGTCTAGGCTTGGGGAAAACTCTATAGTGCTTTTTCTATACATACTGTATTTGTTTTGATTCAACATGTAAACAGATTGTTGGGAGGGGTACGGCAAACTTATCTTATAGTTGGATCTGATTTAGGAAGATCTAGATTTAGACCTAAAATTCCCCACCCCTCCAAAAAGTTCATATATTATGTAGTGTTTATTTTTTTAACCTTGCAGGAAATGGATATTCATCGAAGAGATCACTGGCAACTTTGGTTAATGTGGGCATAGATTCCCTTACTTTCACTTCTGATGTGCTTTTTCAACACCCAGTGATTGGGTGTGTTGAATCCCTTATGAGACAGTGACAGGTCTGTCAAACCTGAGGATACCACACTGCTTTTGCATTAAGAAATTAGGAAACTTAACAGGATGATTTCAGAAAGCGTGGAGAGACTTACATGAAATGAATGAAATGAGCAGGACCAGGAGGTTGTTGTATACTTCTACAGCAATACTGTATCAATTCTGATGGATGTGGCCATTTTCAACAATAAGATGAACCAAATCACTTCCAATAGAGCAGTAATGAACTGAACCAGCTATACTCAGCAAAAGAACTCTAGGAGATAATTACGAACTACTACATAGAATTTCCAATCCCTCTAATTTTGTCCATCTGCATTTTGGATTTCCTTCATGGGCTAATTGTACACTATTTCAAAGTCTGATTCTTTTTGTACAGCAAAACAACTGTTTGGTCATGTATACATATATTGTATTTAATTTATACTCTAACATATTTAACATGTATTGGTCAACCTGCCATCTGTGGGGGGGGAGGGAAAAAATTAGAACAAAAGGTTTGGCAATTGTCAATGTTGTAAAATTACCCATGCATATATCTGGTAAATAAAAACTATTTTTAAAAAAAGGAAACTTTAACAACAGTTGGTTTCTTGAACTGTCTCAAGAACAGATTCGATGTTTTTTTTTTTTAAAGGAAAAAACTAGATTATGTCACAAGACATTCCAATTCTACAATCATGAGTAGCATCTGGTTTAATAGTATGTAATTTTCTTACCACATTAAAGTTTCAGTGATTTGAATATTTTTGCCTATTACTATGAAGTAATTTAGCATATGAATATATGCTTCCCTCACATAAGTAGAAAACAAGGAAAGTACTATATATATTTTGTTTGTGGATTCAAACCACTTTATAAAAGACATTCAGCACTTGCAATTTCTATACCTAAAAATAACATTAGTGATTTTAGCACTTTATTTTTTAGCATCTATTACTTTACTGCATCATCATACTTGAGGAAAAATGTCAACACACAAAAATAAAAACAGAAAAATACATAAGGTTCTGTTACAAATAAAAATGCTGTTATATATTCACATATAAAAAAGTTCTATCATGAGTAAGTTCTGTCATTCTATCAAAATGTATAGACATGAAAAAGGATTAAAATGAGGAAGAACACATATTTTAAGTGAGGCAAATTTGTTGAGTTCTTTCTATTATGGGCCAGAACTCTGTAACAAGGATTCTTACAAGGTGTTAAGTCAGTGGAATTGATGATACAATGGTATCTAGTTTAGCATGGTGATTAATAGTTCTCTAAGTTCAGTATGATTAATTTAATCTTACAATAAATAGTGATTTCCTAGTGATATAATGATTAGTTTATACTCAGTGTACAGCATATAAGCTGGGACTCAGAGCCAAAGACTCAGAGAGTTTTTAGACAGAGCCAGAGAAGACAAGTGGACTGGAGGCGGGAGCTCAAGCTCTTGGAGTCAAGGAGAGACACATTCATTCCATCCTCTACCTTTGTGGTGGCTGGAGGCCGAAGCCAAGCCCTCAGAATCAGAGCCAGATTTATTCATCTTACAGCACCATGGCAGGCCTCTCCTCCTTAGCTTCTTTACTGAAACCAAGACTGTGGAGGGCCTTTAAGAAAGCTAGCCCAGGCCCCAGGAAAGGAGACAAGGCTGTGAAGGAGATAATAAAGGATTTGGACTTTAAGACCTGACTAATCTTGTGGTGATTACTCTACTGAAACGAAGGCTGGTCCAAAGACCTCCAGAAAACCAACAGAGAACATTACACCTTTCTATGTGCAATAAACCATCTAAGAGCTGAGCATGCAAAGAAAATTACCCTCTCCTAGGAGTTGGCCTAATGTTATCTGTCTTTTCATATTTTAATCTATATATTTTAATAAAATTCATTCTTATCATACCTACACATTTTGTTAACCCTTTTTATTTTAAAAATATGCATTTTTAATTTTCAATATTCACTCTTGCAAAACCTTGAGTTCCCAATATTTTCCTCCTTTCCCCTCACCCCCTCCTCTAGAAAGCAAGTCATGCAATATATGTTAAACATGTACAATTCTTCTATACATATTTCCACAAGAAAATTCAGATCAAAAAGGAAAAAAAATGAGAAAGAAAACAAAGTGCTAACAAACAACAACAAAAAGAGTGAAAATACTATGTTGTGATCCACTCTTAAGCCCCACAATCCGCTCTCTGTGTGCTGATAGCTGTGTACATCACAACACTGTTGAAAGTGGCCTGAGTCATCTCATTGTTGAAAAGAACCACGTCCATAGAATTGATCATCATATAATCTTACTGTTGCTGTGAACAATGATCTACTCACTTCATTTAATATCAGTTCACATAAGTCTGTCCAGGCCTCTCTGAAATCATCCTGTTGATGGTTTCTTATAGAAAAATAATATTCTAAATTATTCATATACCATAGTTTACTCAGTCATTCTCCAACTGATGGGCATACACTCAGTCTCCAGTTTCTTGCCACTACAAAAAATGCTTCCATCTGCAACTATTTTATAGGGTTGTTTGGTTTTCCCCAGAAAAGCATCTACTGAAGTGTTAAAAGTGCTTGAGATGTAGAGATATTTAATTATATGGTGAATTATAAGGTAGATCAGCATACCTTTGATATGATCTCTGAGGCCAATTTTAGAAGCAAACAGTAAAATCCTGTCAACAATCCTAGGTTTATGGTAAAAATTTAAAGCAGTGGAAATTTGCAGGAAGGTAACCCAGTAGAAGATGAGAAAGACACACCAAGTACTTTTGTAATACATTGCAGTGCAACCTAATTTAGTGTTGTTTCATTGCCCCCTAAATATTTTCATCGCATTGAAGGTTGTATGATTTCTATAATTATAAAAAGAAATTCAGCTATCAATATGAACAAAGCTATCAATACAATATGGAAATACTTAGCTGATTAAGTTTATCCTTTTGTCACCTTATTCTGTGGAAGTAATTGTAGTCTCTTCGAGTTTAATCATTTGGAGAAGCTTTGTCTGCATCTTCCTTTTTCAGTTAACTGTGTAGTAATGTGAGATAATGTGGTTAGTTACATTAAATCTGGGGAAATGTCTTCTTTTTCCTTCACAATATTATTTGTTGAACAGGGCCCCTGTACATTTTTACTGCTTGTAAGTGCAAAGCATTTGTGTTCATGGCATCTATTATTCAATAACAAGACAAAGAAATATTAAACCTATGTATTTAAAAAAGGCTGAAGAGCCACTGATAACTTGAATTGCATGTTCTGTTAGTATTACCAAGGAACAGATTCACAGTTTCCTTCAGATACTAAAAAACAATCCAACTTTATCTTTTATAACTTTGACTTGATCTTCATTAAAGAAATGCCATATTCTGTAATTATGACTTTGAAATATATAAACGTATGTAATTTGTTAGATTTTGATACATTTTTGGTAGAAAAATGAATATCAAATCATTAAAATGTAGCTATTGTCTATAAATTGTTGTCAAATGAGGCAATACATACTTAATGAATGAACTTTATTGTGATTTTTCTTATATTTTCTTATGTATTGTTGTAATGGGAAAGAGATAATTTAAGAAAATAAAATATTTTCATCAGATGCTTACACAGCCACAGTAAGTTGCTACTATTATTTCTGGATTAAGTATTTCTTGAACAATGAAAGAAGACGCTTAGAATAGTAAATGGAAGATTTTCTGTATGTTTTTTATTGATAGGCTTGAATTTCTTTCTTTATTCTATTTGAGTCCCAAAAGAGAGCAGGCATATATGGATAGAATTTTTTCCATTAAAAATCAAGCATTATATCTGAAAGTCTGCTATGTATCAAGCACGATACCAAACAGTGAGAATGAAAAGACAATATAAAACCATCTCTTTAACTAAGGAATTTATATTCTTGTTGAAGAAAAATATTTATATATAAATGTGTACAAAATAAATACAAAGTATTTTTAGAGAGGATGAAGAAAGATTTGTGAAGGAATTGATGCTTATGTTGAGATAAGAAGAAAATTAGATTGCATTTAGATAAAGAAAAGGAAGTACTATATTCCAAGTGATTATTGTGTACAGAGACAGACATGGAATATGGAACAAAATGTGAGAACAGTAAAAAGATCAGTGTGTGCAAAAGATACAGTTTATAAAGGATAATATAAAATGTTGTAATATAAAATAAGAGTAGGAAGGCAGGTTGACTACAGATTGTAAAGAGCATTAAATGTCAAAGGATAATTTGTATTTCATCCTAAAAGTAACATAAATATTGAAATTTATTAAGGAAATCAATTTTGGGCCAACCAAAGATGGTGGAGAGTAGACAAAGCTGTATTTGACCTTCTCTGACCTTCTCTCAAATGGAAAGCAGATTAATCCTCTAAACTGGTTTTGAAATGACAGATATTTGAGAACAACCCATTTCCAGAAGAAGATACTGTGAAAGAATTTCAAAACAGGTCTGTTTTAATCGGAGAGGGGGAGAGGCTGACAAAGCCTAGACTGCAGCATAGGGAGCCTGGGGCAAGGAGTTGGGCTGGGAAACCAGAACACTGCAGAATCCTCACACTGTGGAATGTTGTGTGAGGCTCTTAGGCGACTCTGTCCTGGATACAAGTGGATGATTTGGCAGATTTGTTATACAATACCCAAAAGCAATTATGAAAGGCAAATTATAATCTACTGGGCCCATGAAGGACACAGGACCTGGTTCTATTACCCAGCACCAGAAGTCAGTCAACAGAACTGCCTCAGGGCAAACTAGAGCTGCTCTTTTACATTAAGAGCAGACCTCTACCTTTAAAAAATGAGCAAAAAAAAGCAAAAAGAACTCTGACAATAGACAGTTCTTATGGAGAGAGAACAGACCTCAAATCCTGAGGTTCCTAAATCCAAATCAACTCCAGATGAAGCCCCAAAGGGAGATATGAGCTGGTCCCCATTTTATGAGTCTTTCTTGGAAGATTTCAAAAAGAGAATTTTATGTACAAGGTGGTGTTATGACAAGAGATTAAAGACTCAGTATAATTGTCCTGCCTTAAGGTGGTCTGTGCACACTGATTTGTGACGCACTCCTTAAAAGGCATAAAACCGGGATAATGGTACATCATTGATAAGTTATGGGGCCGAATGTTATTACAGAATTTGCTATGCCTATTTCTCAACCAGTTATTGGATTTGTCAAGAGGAATGTCTTGACCTTCCAGTCTCCATGTGCACAAGAGATATATGTGCGTACTAATGGACAAGGTACCTACTATTGCTTTTACAGATGTATCCCCTAGATAGATCCCTTAGTGGAGCACACCAACCCCCCAAGTCTGTATTGATTCCATAGTACTCCCACTTATCCCCTGTCCAAACTGCTCACACTACTTTTTTGGATGTATAATGGTAGCCCCTTGGTTAGTCCTGTGAAATTAAATATCTTGCAGAATATCATTGTTTGTGTGTCATCCAAATCTTATTCGAAACCTCCCTCTTTATACATGTGTGACAGGTTACCATGCAGAATAAATTCTGGCATAGTCTCTGTCCAGGTGAGTGCTTTCAACCAAGGGGGGATGAGATGAAAGCCCATCTATGTGTCTGTTTGGCATTTCCAGATGTCAAGGTGGGAGCTATTGCTGTTATTATCAGGATGTTGCTGAGTAGTCTGATGATAGTCTTCATTTTGGGTGGTGAGAGTTTTCATTACTTCCAATAGATACTTTTTCTCTTCTTCACACACTGCCTCTTTCCCGTCCTGCAGTACATGAATTCTCCTCACTAGAACCCACTTTTCTCCTTCTCCTGTAGAAATACAAATTTATACTCTTTCCCCCAAGTTATCACTATATGTGGTCTATGCCATTGTCTTTCATGATCTCACCACATGACTCTAGCTCCTATGTAAAAGAGCTCTCTTTTCTTTTTCACTTACAAATTTAGCAATTGGTATTTCATGGCTGGAGATAGGCCTTTATCATCAAATTTCAAGTAATTTGTCATGTAAATTGCTGTTTGTAATTTGTTATGAATGGATCCATGAATTCCCCCTTTTTGTTTTTCAAGGTAGGCCTTGAGAGTTTGGTTATTTCATTCAACAATGGCTTGCCCTGTTGGATTATGGAGGATCCCTGTTATATGTGTAATTTGGTGTTCAAAACAAAATTGTTAAAAAGATTTGGAAATATAGGTGGGGCCATTATCTGTTTTTAATATTCGGGGAATGCCATGATTTTCAAAACA
Organism: Sminthopsis crassicaudata; assembly: GCF_048593235.1. Lineage (NCBI taxonomy): Eukaryota > Metazoa > Chordata > Mammalia > Dasyuromorphia > Dasyuridae > Sminthopsis > Sminthopsis crassicaudata. The sequence goes on from NC_133619.1 coordinate 188,256,468, forward strand.
ACCCATTAAGTAGATAGTGACATGTTTAAATGATTTTCTGGTTTGTGTCAATTCCATGAAAAACCTGGAGAAGGTGTCTACACATAAATGAATATATTTGTTCTTACCAAATGAATTGTAATGAGTAACATCCATTTGTCAAATGTCATTAGGAACGTCTCCTTTTGGGTTACTGACGATAACTTTCAGTGGTGGGAGAAAAGGGACACAATTTGTGCATTGTTTTACTATCTGTCTGGCCTGTTCTTTTAAGATTCCATATAACCGCCTCAATGATTTTGCAGAGACATGGGCTTGTACAGCCAGTGCATTTTCTTTACTTAGGGCTGGTGTGTCTAGTTGATATATTTATAATGCCTAATTTGCTATTTTATTTTCTTCCTCTATTGGACTAGGAAGGTGAATGTGAGACCTGACATGACAAATATAAAAACAAGACTGTCTTTCCCTGATAATATTCTGTGCTTCTTGTAATAATTGTATTATATTGTCTTGTTTATCTGCAATATATGCTGTCTCTAATCAAGGGATGAGACCTGCCACGTAAGAACTATTGGTAATAATGTTAGAAGGCTCTTCAGTTTCTAAAGCCTTGATAACTGCCCACAATTCATTCTGTTGGGTTGATATGAAGCAGGTTTGAAATTTGTATAATTGTGACCTGCGGGAAATATACATTGTGCCCCTCTTATCTTTAGTGGAATCAATGAAGATGTTTATCCCTGTGACTGGCACTTCTACATATTTAGTGGCCCAAATCCAGGACCATTCGGTCCGTTGTTGCTCAAACCTCAAAATATTTCCCTGTTGTAAGTTCAAATTTGCAATAATTTGCCATTCAACTGATGTTTGTATGCATTTCTGAATTTGATCATTAGTATATGGGAGGTATATGACCTCAGGATCCTGTCCTGTTAATTGAATTGTCCTTTTCCATAATTTTCTTACGGTCATGGCTATTAAAGTGATAACTAATGCACGATCTATTTTTAATTTTAGCTAGATGGACCCATTCTAAAATTCCTTCCTCTTGGTGAACAATCCCTGTGGCTTGATTCTCTGATTTTGGTTTTTAATTTGAGCATAAGCTTTTGCCTTCATATTAGCCATGAATACTGTACTTCCTACGTCCTCACATCTTTGCATCATTTCGTCTAAGCCTGCATCTTTTCTAAGCCTTATCATTGCTCTCTTACAATCATTATTGTAACTATTTCTGATTATATGTGTTCCTTCCACATCTCCCATGATATGGGTTATAGCTTCCTGCACTCTAGCACAGAAATCCACAAATGGTTCATCATTTCTCTGTTTTAATGTGGTAAAAAAAAAAAAAAAAAAAAAAAAACAAAAAAACAAAAAACAAAAAAAACAAAACAAAAAAAAATTTTTCCAGTTTCCATTTGATAGCTATTCTATAAGCTGTCAATGCAGAGGCTAACTTTCATAAGTTTCTATTGGAAATGTATTGCTTAATCCTGTGGCAAATCCCCAATCCAATATATTGGTCATAAATCGGGTTGCATTCTGGACTTGTTAGGGTTGTGTTAATTGCCATCTTTCTACTAATTCCTCAGGCTTAGAAATGTAATGTACTCTCCAGGTTTCAGGATAGCTTGAAAAACTAACTTCCAACCATTTGCAGTGAGTACAAAGGTCGCCAGATCTTTTAGGCATAGTTTAACATAGGGTGAGTTAAAGCCGTATTCTGTAATTGCCTTTTCAATTTTTTAATAACATTAGGTGATACTGAAGTATGACTACACTGTGGAGGTCCCCCACTGACAGCAATTTATAAAACTGGGAAATAATCTAATCCAATTTCTGCCAGCATGTCATGATCTCCATGGCTTTCTAGTTCTCTTATCATTCTTTGTAGTGGGAACAACATTTCACCACTAGGTGTTACTCTCTCTCTATTTCTAGAGTCCTGGTTTATTGTGCCTTTTTGTATAATCCATTGTTCCTCATCTCCAGAGTTTACACCACCACTAGGGGATGCTCTCTCCTCATTTTTCAAGTCTTAAATTAGGACCCTTTGCTCCTGACTTGGCAAGCAATCCAGGTCCTGTCTCCTAAGCAACCTTATCAGTTCCCCTAGCTTCTCCACGCTTATCTAATAGTGGAATTCCTTCTCCCTCAATTTCTTTGTTAGTGTCCTTGAGATTTTGCACTGCTGCTTTTCTCTCCTTAAACATCTTTTTTTTTTTTTTTTTTTTTCCCTACAGACCAGCCAGCCAATAGTGCTAATTTTCTTTTGATCTTAACTATCTTCATTCAATCTCTATTTGTTTTTGTTTTTGTTTTTCTCTCCATGTCTCTAATTCCTTTTTCTAAATTAGGGTTAGTGTGTCTGTCTCTGACTCATCTGCATTTTCCTCAAATTCCTCTGTAGTTTGTATATCTTCTGGCCACTTTCTAGGCTGATTTATTGCCTTCCCTTCTTCAGCCTGGAATGCACTCTTAATGATGTTGTACATAAAGAAAGTGCTGTCTCCCAGTATTCCCAGATTAGTTGATTGATATTCACTTAATTGCTCCCCCACTAAAATCCAGGATTGTAGTGAGACTGGATGTCTCTCTCTGGTCTATGGACACACTTTCTGAATTATGTTAATAAACTCCTTAATATTCTTAACGTGAATTATTACTCCTAGATCTCTTCTGTTCTAACTTTTCTGATGAGATTTTTTTGCCCTATGATAGAAAGTTTCCTATATCTCTGTTACAGTGATTTATACAGGATTCCTTACAGCACATAAATCTTCTGTTTCCAAGAGGCTGAGTGCTTGTCCTCTTGCCCAATTTGGCAAGGAGTCCTCTGAGGACTGGGAATGGGGATGTCTCTCACTTCCATGGCAAGCTTCATGTGGGCCTCCCACGTTGACCTTCATACGGGATGATTGTAGTGGCTCTTTGTTAGGCATAAATTTGTGGGGTCGTAGCCATGTTTGGGCACCAGACTACTGGGGGTCATGGCCCCAACTCCCGAATGGAGAAGGCCTTAAGTGACCAGCACTGGCTGTCCACTTGAATGGTGAAGACTGTGAGTAATGAGGGGAGAGAACCAAGGTGGTATGAGACTCCATTTATTACAAAAACTGCAAGTCCTTTTATCATCTTGGTACTTGCTTCTACTTCCTACATCATATGTAAGCACATTCTAATCTTTAATAGATACATGATTCTCTATAAGAGGCTACGCATAGATATGATGTGTGTGTTTCAAGGTATTCCCCTTCCAAGGTCCAGCATACCTCTCCTGGGTATTGCCTCATTGCTTCATCATGTGGCACCCCATCCTCCCATCACCATCTTTTTCACCCTTACAAGGCTACTCTCAGATTACCTGAGCTGTGCTCTGTGTGATGTCCAAGGCAGGTGGGGGGTTGGTGCTCTTACACTTCTCCCTTTACCCACAAAGGCAAAATTGAGGCGGGAGGATCAAGAGATGGGAAATGCCTTAAGGGCTCCTTCTGAGAAGCACCACACTTCTTAATTTCATCAACAATGCACTTAAGTCCTTTCTTGTCCAATTCTTCATGCTTTTCAGCTGCTTTGTCAGTACCATTCTCCTTCTGCTCTTTCTCCTCACACTTCCTTTTCTGGCTGTCCACATTAAAATCTTTCCTTATTTTAAAACTTATGGAATTCCTTAAAGCCAAGTGTATTATATTGCATATATAAAATGTTTCTTCAGAAACTGAATCAGGAGCCTTTGCTTTGTAATATTCAATTAGTTGCTCTCTCACTTGTTTCCACATATCTGGCTCTATTTTTCTTCCTTTAGAGAGCCAAGGAGATGTGCATTGTAATATATTTAAGATTTCAATGATCTGCTTCCAAGTTACCAACAACCTAGCTACTTTATTAACCTAACTATGTATGCCACACTTCCCTTGTGGCGGGGAAGGTTCTTTTCTTTGTATTTGCCCCATTTCAGCTGGGAAAAAAACTCGAGAGTGACTAGTTTAGTCCTTACCAAATGTTCCTGCTTGTCTAATTTTGTACTCACCCTATTTCCGGGTCACAGGGACTTCTCCATTGAGTTTGTTATTACATCAGTCGAACTGTTGATTGTAGGTCCTTACCTAACTAGAGCCTCAAAATGTAGTGTGCTTCTTTCAGTGCCCCACATTGGGCACCAAAATATAATGTCTGAGCTATCTTTGTTAAGAATCTCTTGGGAGCCTGTAGCCTGAGATCAAGCTTGAGCATACTCTCTCTCTCGAATCTGCTTATTTCAAGTCCTCTCAGCCCTTATATACCTTAGTACAATTATATCACTACTGCACACTGAGCATGTGCCAACTGTAGAACCATTATATCACCATATTACATTCATTAAATATATGTGAACTACAGAACCATCATCCCATCAATCATCATCTTTGCTACAAGTACACTTTTCTCAGAGTTATGCAATATCTGCAGTCCTCTACACTTTACTATTTCCATATTCCCTTCTATTTAGCCTACCTCTTCTCTTTTCACCTTTCCCCTCCCACTTTTCAATAAGGTGAGAGAAGCTTCTCTGTAAACCAAATATGTCTAATATTTTTTCCTTGAACCAAATCTGATGAGAGCAAGATTCACAAAATGTTCATCCCCCTCCCTTCTTTCTCTTACATATAATAGGTTTCCTTTGCCTTTTCATGAGATGTAATTTCCCTCTTTTTATCTCCACTTTTCCCTTTTTCTGGTACAATCCCTTTTCCACCTCTAGTTCTTTTTCACATTATAACAGTAAAATCAAATTATATATGCACTCTCTAAGCATATCTATGACAGGAATACAGTTCTCAAGAGTTCTTTTTACCTTTTTATGCTTTTCTTGAGTCCTATATTTGGAGATCAATTTTTTTGTTGTTGTTGTTGTTGTTCAGCTCTGTTCTTTTCATTAGAAATAAAAGGAATTCACCTGTTTCACTGAATGCCCATCTTCTTCCTTGGAAAAAAATGCTCAGTTTTAGCAGGATAGTTTATTCTTGGCTGCATTCCAAGTTCCTTTGCCTTTGGAATATCAGATTCCAGGCCCTTCAATCCTTTAATATGGAAGCCGCTTGATCCTCAGTAATCCTTATTGTGGCTTCTCAGTATGTGACTTGTTTTTTTTCTGACTGCTTATAATATTTTTCCTTGATCCAATAGTTCTGAAATTTAGCCCCAATATTCCTTGGAGTTTTAATTTTGGGGTCTCATTCAGGAGGTGTTTGGTGTATTCTCTCAATAGTTATTTAACTTTCTGATTCTATGACTTCTTTGCAGTTCTCTTTGATGTTTTCCTGAAAAATAGTGTCTAGGCTCTTTGTTTCATCATGGTTTTCAGGGATTCCAATAATCCTTAGATTATCTCTCCTAGATCTATTTTCCAGGTGAGTTGTTTTTCCAAAAAAATATATTTTACACTTTTTCAATTTTTTCAATTTTTTGGTTTTGCTTCACTGATTACTCAATGAGACATAAACATGGCTCACTGAGTAATTCATATCCATTTGTTCAGTTCTGATTTTTAGGGAATTATTTCCTTTTTGTTTTTAAACTTTTTTTTTGTATTTGTCTAATTGAATTTTAAATGAGTTGTTTTATTCTATGGAATTTTTTTTCCATTTCACAATTTTTTAAGGAGTTATTTTCTTTTTCCATTTCACAAATTCTCCTTTCCTGGGAGTTATTTACCTTTTTCATTTCACAAATTCTGTTTTCCTGGGAGTTCTTTACTTTTTCCATTTTACATATTCTGTTTTTCAAGGAGTTATTTTATTTTTCCACTTTATCTATCTTTTAATGAGTTATATGCCTTTTCCAAATCCTCTTGCAAAGTTTACTTTTCCTTTCCCCATTTTTCTTCTAGCTCTCTTTTAAGATCCTTTTTAATTTATTCTAGGAGATTTTTGCGTGGGGGAACCAGGTTATGTCCCTTTGGGGTTCATCTGGAGACAATCTGCTTTTAGTTTCCTCAGGGTTTGAAATCTGTGGTTCTCTTTCACCATAGAAGGGATCTATAGTTAGATTTTCCTTTGCTTTCTTACTCATTAAAAAAAAAAAAAAAAAAAAAAAAAAGTTAAGTTCTGGTTTTAGGGAAAGAAGGCTTTCTGAGCTTTCTCTATACGCATCAGAAAGAGGCAATAGAATGGAAGCAAAGCAGCAGGGCTGTGCTGGGATTGCACTGAGTCATTCCTGGTGCTGGGTGGGTGTGGCCATGTGAGACAAAGCACTGACTTTGGAGTTCACTTGTTATCTTTTGTCTTTGTGTTGAATGTTTTATATCTTCTCTGATGATCTACTGGTTTGCAACCAGGGCAGAGTAGCCAACACTATGGTAGAGTCCTCTTTGTAGGTTCTCCATAGCTTTGAGTCTGTACCAACCTGTGGAGACTACCTCCTGCCTTGGGTCTGCACAGCATGTGCTGGCCTTCATGCTCTGCCTCCCTGCCTGCACACCTGGCCACCTTCAGCACCTGACCATAACAGACCTTTTCTGGCAATCTTCAAAATTATCTTCTGCTGGTAATTTGCTGCATTCCCAATATTCTGCCAGTCTAGCACTATTTCAGAGGCTGAATTTCATATTTAGTGTGAGGGTAGTAAGAGATTTCAGAAAGAAATGTGTGTCCTCTCTGCCACCCTGGCTCCATCCCCCCATTTGATTTTTCTTGTGCAATCTGAAAAATGTGCAAATATGTGTAAAAGAATTGCATGTATTTAACATATATTAACATAACAAAAATTTGTAACACAAAGTTTTGCATCTTTTCATATATTTTGAAAATAAAAAGCTATTATAAAAAAAAACTGAGTATAATCTTTCAGGGAAAAAGATATTCAATGAAATAGAGGATTTTCAAGCATTTGTGTTGAAAAGACCAGCGCTGAATAGAAAAATTTGATTTTCAAATACAGGACTCAGAAAAAATAAAAGGGCATAATCAAGAAAGTGATATCATAAGTGACTTAATTAGGTTCATCTGCATACATTTCTACATGGGAGGATGATACTCATGACTTATTAGAACTTTCTCATTATTACAGCCCTTTGAAGGAATATATATTCCTTCTAAATGCATTAACATATTTCTTGTAATACATATATATATATATATATATATATATATATATATATATATATATATATATAAAGAGAGAGAGAGAGAGGGCACAGGTTGACCTGAATATGAAAGGAAAATATGTAAAAATAATGATGAAATTAAAGGGGGAATGAAGAATATACTGAAAGAAAGGGAATGAGAGAAGTGGAATGGTGTAAAGTATCTACCATAAAAAAGAGGGAACAAAAACTTTTACAATGGAGTAGAAAATGGGGAGGAGAAGGTTAATGAGTAAACCTTATTTTCATCGGAACTGGTTCAAAGAGGAAATAACATACACACTCAATATGGGCATAAAAATCTATATTACTCTGCAGGAAAATAGGGGGGGAATGGGACATGGAGAGAAAGAAGAATCATAAAATAGAGGGCATATTGGGAGAAAGAGTGGTCAGTTAAAAACCACTTTTGAGAATGGGAAAGGTGAAAGGAGAGTGATAATTGAATTAATGAGGGAAAATACAATTAGCAGTAGTAAATAAGAGTCATGCCCCAAATGATAAATGATCAAATGTATGAGCTATGCCAAAAGGATATATTCTTTGACCTAATAATACCATTATTAGGCATGAATATCAAAAGAGATTTCAAGGGAAGTGGCAGAAAAGGAAAAAAGATCTATAACTACAAAAATATTTGCTTGTAGCACTCTGTGTCAGAACAAAGAATTGGAAATTGAACAATGCCCTTTAGTTGGGGAATGGCTGAATAAATTGTTGCATATGGTTTATCATTTAATATTGTTATTCTATAAGAAGTGATAAGCAGGATGTTCTTGGAACAAAATCTGGAAAATACTCCATGAACTTTAGCAAAGTGTAATACACTATGTATAATGTAATAGTGATGTTCTGAGATGACTGATTATAGATGACTGTTATTCTCAACAGTACAATGATCCAGAATTACTCTGAAAAACTTATGATGAAAAATTCTATCTATACTCAGAAAAGAAACTGATTGTTTCTGAATACAAATTGAATCATATTCTGTTTTTTTTAATTTATTTTTTCTTGAAGAGTTTTTTATTGAGGTGGGAGATCTATGTTTTTTTTCATAACATGACTTTTATGGAAATGTTTTGCATAACTTCACATGTAGTTTCTTAATGGGGGTCGGGGACAAGGAAGATAATCTGGAATACAATAATTTAAAAGAATATAAATAATTGTTTGAAATGTAACCACAGAAAACATTAAATAAATAAATGAGGGGAAAAAATCAAATCATATTCAACTCTGCCTCAATCTTTCAATCTTTCTTTTGAGCTACCCAATTACTGATGTCAATCTTAAATATATGATATTCTTTTCTATATATAAAACCATATAAAGGTAATATGTTATATATATATATATATATATATATATATATATATATATATATATATATATATATCTTTGAGGTGATGGATGGGTGGTGGATGTTTTTCTATTTCTACTTTTGCCTCATGTTTTATCCAGTATTGAATGGTTTTCTTGGATTATTTCTTGTGTTAAGAAATTATTGTGTCAAGGCTCTTCTTTTGATCATAGTTTTCAGGTATTCCAATTATTCTTATATATTTTTTTCTTCTTGATATATTCTCCAGACTATTGTTCTTATACAATGTTTAACATTCTATTATTTTTTTCATTTTTAAAATTTTGTTTTGCTATTTCTTAGTTTTGTATAGCTTCACTGGCTTCCTCTTGCCCAATTCTAATTTTCAGAGAATTATTTTTTAAGACTCTCAATCTCCTTTTTTTAATTGTTATTTTTTATAATCTCATTTTTGAGGATGATTCTTAATTAGCCTTTTTTCTATTTGTAGGGGAAAACTGGAGAGTTTGAAATTTTCTGACCCACTTAGCCATCTTACCAGAATCCTCCTCTCAACATTCCTTTTTTTAAACTTTGGAAGAAAGAAAAATTATTCCAAATTGCACTTATAAAATTCAAATCTTTCAAGTGTCATATCAAAACATTAGACTGGTTTGGAGAATTCATAGTTGAAGAACTCATTGACTCATAGGAACTATATTGCTATTATCCCTAGAATATTAATAATGTTCTATTAGGAGAGATTCTTATCCTAATGATAGTTTTTTCTATGAATTTGAAAAATTGAAAGAGGTGAATGCCACTTCCTCCTGTAAAATGTATAAAGCATAAAAATGTACAGTTATATTTAAAGAATTATAAATAGGAATTACAAATAAATGAACCATAATCTGCTGTGGATCTCCTCTAAGTAATGAATGAATATTATTTTGAATAACTTATAATCATTTGTTCAAATATTTATGACTGATTAATTGCCTATACTGTGTATGTGTGTGTATGTATATATAATGACCATGATGATTACTAGTAAGGGTAATGGATACATGGACTTTTTATGAATGTAAAAGTCAAATGATACAAAAATTATCTGATTTCTTTGGTAATATAGAAAAATTCTTGGTTATATGTGACTTACATATTTTTAAAATTTACATGGACCATTAAAATTAATATTTTTTACAGAGACTCTCACCCTAGTTCTTTGGTACATAAAAAGAGATCTGTCATAGAATCACTGGGGTTTTTGAAAAGAAAAAGGGATTTGCTTATGATGATGGTCAATTAGATTGTTGTACAGAGCACAGGATTTTTTTTTTCTTTTTATCATTGGGAAAATTATTATTTCCATTTATTTATTTATTTATTTATTATAGCTTTTTTTATATATACAAAGCATATGCATGGATAATTTTTTAACATTGACCCTTGCAAAAATGAGCACAGAATTTTTAAAGAACATCATACTATTCTCAAAATAAAAAATTGTGACAGTTTCTTGCGATTAGAATACAATGTAAAGGTGATCTGAGCTTATCAAAGCACTTTTGAAAAAACCTAAAGTTAGATGTAAATAATTAAGAGATATCTGTTGTTCGTGTTGGTCCATCATAGAAATGAGTGATCTCTATTTTAATTTATGACTTCAGTGCCAAACCAATCAAATCACCAAAAATGTCCTTTATAGAACTAAAAAGCAATTTCTTTGCAGCAATAACGAATGAGGGATCTCAAGAGAAATGAAAAGAAAATGGAGCTAAAAGGACTCTACAGTACTGTATTACAAACCAATAATCATAATTTTTTTTTACTTATTTAAAAAAATTATGAAAGTGAAATAAGATTAAGTATTCAGGGCCCAGAAATAAATAGATATGGTGGCATCCCATTTAATAAAAGCAAAAATTCCACTTACTAGGTTAAGGATCTGCTATTTGCCCAAAATTTCTTGGAAAATTGCAAAACAATCTGGCAAAAATGAGGACTTGAGCAACATTTCAAACCATATGTCATATCAAATTTTAAATGACTTTATAACCTCAATATAAAAAGGAGACATCTTTTACTATTGTAGAAAAAAAATTCTAAATTCTCTCTCTTAGGCATACTTTGCAAAAGAAATTTTATTAATTAAAATTACAAAAATGCAGAGGGAGATGAACAGTTACTACTTTATTCTGAAAAGTCTTTCACTTAATCTATTTTAGAATTGCAATTTATAAAAATCCCAGAAAATAAACAAAATTCTATAATCGAATTTGGGCAAGAGTTCAGAGAGTAAGTAAAAGTTTACTTCAGTAAACATAAAAATAGTTTCTTAATTTTTCACTCAGTCTTGGCAAATAAAAAAATACACATTAGTTATCAATATTTTCTTTTCTAGCTGATTAAAAGTAAATTCAAGAGATATATTCAAGTAATCAGAATTATTCCTCTTTGTTCATTTCTTTAATCAGGTCAAGGCATGGAGACTGATAATGACCTTAATTAGAAAGATGCCAAATCCACTTCCCATCCATAATTTATTTTCCTGAGTCCTAATTATCTTTCTTAATTTTTATATAGTTTCCTAAAATAAAGAATTTAAATTTTAGATAAGGATAATTTAAATTTTTTTTCAATATTCCTAAAAGGAATTCAGAAAGTTGGTTGATGTAGTTATTTGGCTTCCACATATAGACATGAGAAATATTCTTGGTCAAAGAAGGAATTATAGATGATCAAAAAAGATAAAAGTGAATTTCTTTACCTAAACTTAAGAGTTTTTGCACAAACAAAATCATTGTAATTTGAATTAGAAAATAACTATTAATTGGGGAAAATATTGCAGAAAGATTCTCCAATAAACATCTGATAAACATCTGATATTCAAGATATTGGGGGATTTATACAAATATGTAAGAATAAAATTACAAACATTTGTCATATTTAAATGACAAATGCTGCATATGTTATAGGAAAGGAAGTAGAAAAGCTCTCTTTGTGGAGCTATTAATTGGTCCAGTTCTTCAGAAAAGCATTCTGGAATTATGCACCAAAATCTATAAAATTAATTATACCCTATGATCCAGCAAAACTCGTATTAGTACTACTAGTACACACACACACACACACACACACACACACACACACACACACACACACACAATTGCAATATGTGTATACATCTAAGTGATGGTAAAGAATTGGAATAGTGCCTAAAATGGTGATAGTAAATACATGTAATGTAATAATGTTATACTAAAAGACATTACCAACTTCCAATTTAAGAGAAATAAAGACTTGTGTGACTGGACAGAGAATGAAGTGAGTGGAACCAGAGGAACAATTTTTACAGGAATAATATTATTGTAAAGACAAACAATTTTGAAAAGCTTAGGAACTCTAATCTAATTTAATCATTTGTAGCAGAGCAGGCTATAGACAAAATAAGAAGTGAAATGGGTACCAGAAGTGGCAAATATGAAATAGAGTTGGGAGAACAAAAGGGTTACCAAAGAAAGGAATTTGGAAGAATTCATTAAATGAATATACCATGAGGCTAAGCAAGCCACTGATTGGCAGGTTATATTCATAAAGGAGTTTAGCAGCCTAACCAGAGTTATTTAGAATAAGGAGAAAGAAGCCATAAAGTGGAAGGCATTATGAGGTGAAGAGAAAGAGTGCCTCATAGTGGGCTTACTCCTGGAAAGAACTTAGCAAAGAACATCATGAGCAGATCTTTTACAGGAAAAATACAACCTTGATGTTTCTCATGGAATTCAGGGAAGTAAAGGTGGGAACTCAGAGGGAGGGACCAAGGAGCCAGAGGGGATGCACCTGGCAGACTAGGTCCCAAACCTATCTAAAATAATAATTAGCATCTTACAGGTTGCGTTAAAGAACTTGAGGTAAACATTGAAATGCTAGAACTACTTCTGGTTTACTATGCATGTTGTTAGGAAGTCTTTTCACTTGGTTGTTGAAAAATGTACAAAGGTTGGGGGATAGACAATGGAGATTAATAAAAGAGTTCCACCCTCACAATCACTCTATACAAACAGGACTGGTTGGGTTTCTTTCTGACAAGGGAAGAGAATAAATTCGCATCACTTTGAAGACTAAAATATTTCCTGCTAACACTTTGAACATACACTGTTCTCTGTTGTTCCATACAATGGAAACTTTTAGCACAATAACTACATAGTCCTGGTCTCATGTTCATGTGCAAATGTGAAACAGCTACCTCATGAAGCTTCTTCTCAGATTTGAAATAACTCCATTGGAGTTGAGAGGGTGAAGTTAAACATCTTCAATTATACAACTGTAAAATGAATATCCTATAGAATAACAACACTTAGAATCAATAGACATATCTTTTTTATACCAAAAATGAGAGTCCTTCCCCTGATTCTCTGTTGACTGAGTACCACAACCTATCCCAAGCACTTAATTCCCCCAAAGTGAGTGTGCATCTCCCACCCCTGATTACATCATTATTTTTCTCTTAGCATTCACCTTATTTGGACATAGTTTAGTTTTTCCCCTGATTTCTGACTAACTGAGTACTTAAATGGTTTCAACCTAACTGGAAAGTCTAATTCTCCCCACACTTGATAATGTCAGGTGAGCTGCCTGCAAAACCTGGAATTCCAAGAGATTCACTCTCCTGATTTTTTGAAGTCATAAAGTCTAAATCTGATCTCTCACACATTGCTTGGCCAAAGAACTAGGTCCCTTGTTATGAGATCACACATCTTAGAGGGAGGAAGGAGAGTTATAAAAGGGAAATGGACCAGTCTCAGCTAATTGATATATATATATATATATATATAGTAGTTAAATATTATTGAGCATTAAAGACTAATAGTGGGGGCTTTGATAATACACTAACTATTGCTTACACATGTTACTTCATCTCTGATCACTGTACCTTTGCACTGACTATCTTCTGGGCCTTTATGTTCTACAAATCATTTCTACTTAGTTTCCCTGTTTTTGTTTGTTTCTTAAAATTCAGCTCATATTCCAGCTTCTACAAGAGGATTCAATATCCCTCCAGCTGCTAATCCTCCCCAATTACTTTGTGCATGTATTTTAGGTGCCTATTTATTTACTTGTTGTCTTTTTTACAAAGTAAAAACATTTAGGAAAAAGTATTGGTTTTCATTTTCTTTTTATCCTCAATGTTTATCACAGCACTGACATATATTAAGTGCTTAATAAATTATTATTGATTGATGCTCATTTCTCCCTCTTTTCATGTTTCCTTCTAGTTAGTTTTTGCTTATAGTTTTTTTATCTACATATTAATTAGGAAGCAGTATAATATTATGAAAAAAGGATATAGCCATTATGTAATCTGGAGGCCTAGATTCACATCTTAGCTCTATCACTTGTCACCTGCATAATCCTAGTGTTTTAAACACTTTGAACTTTATTTGTATCATCTGCAAAAATTTTAAAATTCCCAGATTTTTCAGAGGAAAGAGTTTTCTTTATAAATATGAGTTGTTATTATGTAAATTTATTTACAGAAAAGGTGAGAAATTTTCTAAGATGAGAAAGCCAAGGAAATTTCTCAGCTTTTGTGTTAAATCATTTGCATAACACTAGGAGGTAGTTGTGCAAAAAAAAAAAATCTCTCTTTTGGGAAAGAATGTATGACACACCTAACTCCCAGTTTGTTTGTACTCTTACAGAACCTTTCATTTTGTAAATACCCTTAAAATAGGTGATTTCTTTTTGTAGATTAATCCATTTTATAGGCTTAAGCATCTGCATAGTCTATATAGTGTTTTATGTAATTTCTCACTGATGAAACTCACTAAAGATTGTGTAGAAAGAAAATCAGTATAGAATAATGCCCAAGGACTTAAGCTAGTATTCTTAGAAAGTGAAGCTGAAATATGCTCTTATTCATCATAGGGATATTTTGAAAGCTATCTATAATATAAACTGAATTGAAAAGAGATGTATTTTTCAAAGGAGATATATTACAAATACATTGTATGCATGTTTACTTATTCTATTGTTTGTTACACTATTAGTAAGTTATTCAATCAATAATCCTATTTTTTAAGCCTAGGAATTTATATATCTAGAAAGATGAGTGAAAGCTTATCCAAAAAGTAGATTTTCTACTTTACTTCACAAATAAAAATTTTAAAACTGGGTAGGTAGGACAGAGATAGTGAACTAATAAAAGTGTAATATATTTAAATTTTTATAAATAATGAGGAAATATAAAAATGAACCCAATCATTTATTGACTTAGAATATGGGAAGAGAATTAATAAGCATAAGACAAATTTAGATGACATACTGGATAAAACAATAGGCTTGAACTCAAAAAGACCTGAGGTCAAGAGTAGTGTTATTTATTCACTGTGTGACCATAAGTTAGACTTCAATTTACCTCCATTTCCTCAACTCTAAAATGGGGCACAGTGATGAGGTTAGAGTAGCAATTCCTAAACATGTGACAAATTCACAATGGCCATTCTTTTTTTTTTTTTTTTTGCCAAAAGAAAGCTTTATTTAGGAAAAGAGATTACAAACAAAATGAAGAGATAAAAAGGGCATCAGAAATGGAAAAGATGAAATAGAATCTGGAGAGTAATAGGGTTACCAAGGAAAAGAGTTTGGAAAAGTCTATTGAAGGAACATGCCATGAGGCCTGAGTATGCCATTGACTGGTAGGTTAGATCCATAGAGGAGTTTAGTAGACTAACCAGAGTTCAGTTATAGTAAGCAGAACCATGTGTACTGTGACGGGGAGAGAGAGTACCACATAGTAGGCTTTGTTCTGGAAAGGGTTTAGCAAAGATCTTCATCATGGGCACATCTTTTATAAGGGAAATATATCCTTGTGGATTTCTCAGAGAGGGCCAGGGAAGAATCTGGTAGCTCCTAGGGAGAGATTAAAGAGGAGCCAGATAGAATGTACTTGGCAGAACAGATCCTACATCTGTCTAAAGATATGCTAACATATATCTCAAAGGTTGTTTAAAGATGCCTAGAAGTTTGAGGAATAGACAATGGAGATTGATAAAGGGTTTCATTCTCATAATCACTCTATACAAATAGAATAGTTTAGGATTTAGTTATACCTGATAATAGCCAGTTGGGCTTCTTCCTGACAAGAGAAGAGTATAAAGTCTACACACATCAATGGAACCTACTACTTAGAGTTGTTGTAAGGATAAAATGAGATAATACATAGAATGTGCTTAACACAATACCTAACAGAATAAGCACTATATAAATAATAAATATGCAATCTTGATTTTTATTTGCAGGATTTATTTACATGGAATGTCAGGAAATTATGAAATCCCATTGCTGTCTCAATAATAGTATCTTTTGTTGCCTCCTATTATATTTGAATAATTTTTTCAAGATGCAGTCAAGGCAGAAAAATATGGCAAAGTGAAGTCAGGAACTGATTTGAACACTCCTCACATTCCCTCAGAAATAACATTAAATCAGGTCACTGAAAAGATTCTGTAGCAACATAACTTTCAAAGAGATGGAGTGCAACAATTTTCCAGTTTAAGATGGCTTAGAAGGGCGTTAGAAAAGGTCATTCTCAGGCCTGGAGAGACTTACATGAACTGATGCTGAGTGAAATGAGCAGAACCAAGATGTCATTATATACTTCAACAACAATACTATATGATGATCAATTCTTTTTTTTTAATTTTTTAATTTTATTATATATATATTTTTTATAATATTATCCCTTGTATTCATTTTTCCAAATTATCCTCCCCTCCCTCTACTCCCTCCCCCCGATGACAGGCAATCCCATACATTTTACATGTGTTACAATATAACCTAGATACAATACATGTGTGTAAATACCATTTTCTTGTTGCACAATAAGCATTAGATTCCGAAGGTACGTGTAATCTGGGCAGACAGATATTAGTGCTAACAATTTACATTCACTTCCCAGTGTTCCTTCTCTGGGTGTAGCTACCTCTGTCCATCATTGATCAACTGGAAGTGAGTTGGATCTTCTTTATGTTGAAGATTTCCACTTCCATCAGAATATATCCTCATACAGTATTGTTGTTGAAGTATATAGTGATCTTCTGGTTCTGCTCATTTCACTCAGCATCAGTTGATGTAAGTCTCTCCAAGCCTCTCTGTATTCCTCCTGCTGGTCATTTCTTACAGAGCAATAATATTCCATAACCTTCATATACCATAATTTACCCAACCATTCTCCAACTTATGGACATCCATTGTTCTTCCAGGTTCTAGCTACAACAAAAAGAGCTGCCACAAACATTTTGGCACATACAGGTCTCTTTCCGCTCTTTAGTATTTCTTTGGGATATAAGTCCAGTAGTAGTACTGCTGGGTCAAAGGGTATGCACAGTTTGATAACTTTTTGGGCATAGTTCCAAATTGCTCTCCAGAATGGCTGGATTCTTTCACAACTCCACCAGCAATGTATTAGTGTCCCAGTTTTCCCACATCCCCTCCAACATTCATATGATGATCAATTCTGATGGACATAGCCATCTTCAACAATGAGATGAACCAAATCAGTTCCAACAGAGCAGTAATGAATTGAACCAGCAAAACCCAGTGAAAGAACTCTGGGAGATGACTATGAGCCACTACATAGAATTCCCAATTCCTCTATTTTTGTCCACCTGCATTTTTGATTTCCTTCACAGGTTAATTGTACACTATTTCAAAGTCCTTTTCTTTTTGTACAGCAAAAATAACTGTTTGGACATGTATGCATATATTGTATTTAATGTATACTTTAATATATTTAACATGTATTGGTCAACCTGCCATCTGGGGAGGGGGTGGGAGGGAAAAGGGGAAAAATTGGAACAAAAGGTTTTGCAATTGTCAATGCTGAAAAATTACCCATGCATATATCTTGTAAATAAAAAGCTATAATAAAAAAAAGAAAAGGTCATTCTCATTTGGGTAAAGTGGAGTGCAGCCTAGCCCAGATTGTGTCCAGGCAAGCCTGCAGGATGCTCTTAAGCAAATCACAGATCATCTACCAAGACCCTTTCATTCTGAATCAATAGGCCAGTGGCACAGAAGGCCAATGAATGAACCCTGCAGCCTCAGAAGACAAATTGCCAGCTCCAGTAACTAGGAGACAATTAAGCATGATTAAATCTGACTATCCCATCACAAAAAATAAGTCCCTGAAAACCTGGGGCCCCAATATTCAAAGCCAGTAATTTTGCTCTTGACTTCAATACCAAATGCGCCATATAACCCAGGAGCAGAGCTCAACTTTAAAAGCCATGAGAAGATGTACTGTGGAGGGGGAGAGCAAGAAACAAAAATTAATATTGACCACAGAAAACCTCTATGGTGAGAGAGAATATCACAACATTAACTCAGAAAAAGACAAAATGCCTACATGTGAAACCCCAAAGGGGGATAAAAATTGGTTGCAAGACCAAAAAGTCTTCTTAGAAGAACTCAAAATATTTTTATAAGTCAAATAGGAGAAGAAAAATTGTGAAAAGAAATGCAAGAGAGAGTCAGCAGCTGGGAAAAGGAAAGACAAACATTAACTAAAGAAAAAATTCCTTAAAAAATACATTTGGTAGTTCAACTGATCTAAAACCATGAGGCAAGGAGATAAGTAGAAATTGATGGAAAGCAGGAGGAAGAAATTAGTATAGAAAACAGACACAAATTAAAAAAAATATGACAAAGCCTGATGTTTGAGCTGAAAAAAACAAAGGTTAAGAGTTAAACAAAAATTTCTTGTACTAAGTCTCAAAGGATCATATACGTTTTAAGTCAAAGGCTTAAGATTCTACCCTCTAACCCCAATCAAATTCCCTTGAGTTGAAAAACCCTTATTACTACCCTACCTATATTAATTGGAGTTTTGCAGAAAATTCCAACTATGGATAATCATGAAGTACCTTCCAATTCTCAAATTCTGGGATTCTGCATGTGATCTAAAAATGATATCATTAATGTTAAAATTCTCAAACATAAGCAGTAAATATGAAGAGACTCCAAATCTATATAGATCTCAACTATATAGATAGTTAACTTTTTATCCAATTTCTAAAATTCTTTATGTGGTAACATGGTAGTCACTGCTTTCATTATTGTTTAAAATCATGCATTGATTATGTTAAAATAACTAAAAATCTGCTTTTGCTAGGCTTTCATGTTACCATTTTGTTTCCATATACAAAATCTTATAGACAAAAAGTAGATAATCAGTGATGTACAAAAGCTTACAGTAGCTTAAGGAGCTAATTATAAACTTTTTAATGAGATAATTTACACTTCAGGTATCAACAAATACACAAATCAGGGCTTTTTTGTTGTTTTGCTGATTGTCTAGACTGAAGAAAGTGATGAAGAAAGTGTTAATAAATGCATATTAAACTTTAAAAAAATACATTTGGCCAAATGCAAAAAAAAAAAAAAAAAAAAAAAAAAAAAAAAAAAAAAAAACCTCCATTGAAGAAAACAACTGCCTTAAAATTCAAAATGCCAAATGGAAAAGGAGGTAAAAAAGCTAATTGAAGAAAACCATTCTTTAAAATTAGAATTGGGCAAATTGAAGCAATTTGTCTATGAGACAAAAAATCAATCAAACAAAATGACAAATAATGAAAAAATAAAAAATAAATGAAATAGAAAATAGATACAGGAAAGAGAATTTAAGCATTATTGGCCTACCTGAAATCCACGATCTTTCATGGATAGCATCTTTCAAGAAATTATCAAACAAAACTTCCTGATATCCTAGAACCTGAATGTAAAATAGTCATTGATAGTAACTACCAATTACTTCCTGAAATTTCAAAATAGAAACTCCAAGGAATATTGTAGCCAAATATCAGAATTATCAGATCAGAAAAGAAAACACTGCAAGCAGTCAGAAACAATTCAAATGTCATGAAATCTCAGTCAAGATTCCCAAGTAGTTAGCAACTTCTGTCTTAAAAGATCAGAGGGTCTGGAATATGATATTCTGAAAGGCAAAAGAGAATGGACTACAACTAAAAATCAACTTTCCAGCAAAATCGATATTTAATGAAATAGAGGACTTTCAAAAATGATTTAACAGAAAATCCTGTCTTTAAGTGGAACATTAAAGAAAAGCATAAAAAGATAAATGGGAAAGGAAAAACACTATTCAAAAGTTAAACTTACAGAGGGAGATGATACATGTAACTCTTGAGAACTATGTCTTTAGTAGGTCTGTTAGAAGGGTTGTGGGTATTAGTTGACTCTGATGTGATGATATAAAAAAGAAGTTAAGGGGTGGGAAAAAAAGGATTGTATTGGGAGAAGAGGCAAGAGGAGGGTAAATGGGGGTAAATTACATTTGCATGAGGAGCCACAAAAGACCTTTTATGATAGAGGGGAGGAAGGGAGGAGAAAAGAGAATTGTTTCAATTGTTATCTCATTGTATCTCATTTTATTTGGCTCAAAAAGGGAATAACATACACATTTATTTTGAAATTTATCTTAGCCTATAAAGAAGTAGAAGGAGAAAGGGGAAAGAAAAGAACATAGCATACGGAAGAAGACAGAAGTAAAGGGGAAAGAGGAAAGGAAAGGAAGGGGTAGTGATAAAGGGTGAGGGATGGGGTGATCAAAAGCAAAACACAAGTAAGAAGGACAGGGTAAAAAGAAAAAAAAAAGTAAAAAATATGGAGAGAAATAACTAATGGGTAATCATGACTGTAAATATGAATGGAATGAATTCTCCCACAAAATATAAATAGCAGAATAGATTAAAAACAAAAATCTTAAATTGTATTGTTTACAAGAAACACATTTGAAACAGAGAGATACACACAGAGTAAAAATAAAAGGCTGAAACAAAATATGTTCTGCTTCAGCAGAAGTTAAAAAAATAAAAACAGGGGTAACAAAGCTAATCTTAGACAAAGCAAAAGCAAAAACAACTCTAATCAAAAGAGATAAGGGAGGAAACTACATCTTGTTAAAAGGGACCATAAAAAGTGAATTAATAGCAATAATAAACATATATGCAGTATGTGGTATAGTATCATATTTTTAAAGGATTAAATGAGTTACATAAAGAAAGAGAGAGCAAAAATATACTAGTTGTTCTCTCCCCTCTCCAAAGTAAGTAAGTCTTTTTACAAAATGCATAAGAAAGGAAGTGAATACAATTTTAAGAAAGTTAGATATTCTAGGCCTCTTTAGAAAACTGAATGGAAATTAAAAAAGAATATGCCTATCACTCAGAAATAAATGGCATCTAGATAAAAACTGACAATGTATTAGGGCCTAAAAAACTTGAAGCCCAAGCAATCCTTGAGGCTCACCATTTATTGGTTCTCTTTCTACATAAGAAAATTTAGAAGTTATGAATTTTGAGAAATTTTGAAAATTTTGAGAATTTTGAAAAATAATATAATTAAATGTGTAATTCAAATCAATAATCATACATGCTTATTCTGTCATACATAATTCAAATGGAATGAGGTAAGTTTCTTAAGTGCTTCTACCTTGCTGTGTTACAGTTACAAGGAAATTATTGAAGGAGGGTGTGAGAGTCCCAGGAAGGGGGATATATTTAATTAAAGGCATCTAAAATTAATTCTGCTTTGCATGTCTATATAGTATTAGGCTATAACTATTCTAGAGGGCTTAGAAATTGGGAAGGAGTGTTGAGAACTTGAACAACAAAGGGAGGGGACAGGACAGGGAATGTGATAAGATGAGAATAGGCATGGTTGTATTGGAAGAAAGATACATGGTTGGCTATCTATGGCAAAAGGATAGAATGTGACTCCCCTTTACACAATTTGATTAACTGACAATACATCTTAGGGTCAGGCTATTCAAAGCCCACTTTAAAAAATTATAGAGCAGAGGACAGTCAATATATAGGTGAACTGGCTAAAACTATCAAACAAGATTATGGAGGAATTTTAAATGAGGCAAGAATATGAATGTTGGGCTATGAGAAAAAGGAAATATAGAATTACTGGAAACCACAGTAAATATAAATAACAACTTCAGGAAGACTCAAGTAGAAGAACAAATGCCTGAAGTATAAGAATAGGAGATTGAAGCTAAAAAGAAAAATTTCAAAATTCTACCGTAGTGGTGGAATACTTGTGAGTTTATAGAGATAGAGGACCTTAGAAGTCATTTCATCTTAAGACTGTGGTCTTAAGATGTATTTGACAGAAGCAACAAGAAAAGCTCAGGGAAATTGTGGCTTGCTCTATCATACAAATATTAATGGCAAAAGTAGGTATCAAGTCCATCTGACTTTGGAGTAAGCATTTTTTCCACTGAACACACAGCCTTGGGGTATGGCTAATTATATCATATGAATAATTTAGTTGAAAGAGCTCTACACTGTAAATCTGGAGATCAAATTCTAATACCAGCTAGGATATTGTACTCATCCTGTAGCTATGGCAAGTTATTTACCATCTTTGGGCTCAGTATCTTCTATCTGTAAAAAAAAAATAAGGCTTGAATTGAGGACCTCTAAAGTATATCCAAGGTCTAATATTTATTTAGTGATTCTATATCATTTAACTAGGAAATTTATGTTTGAAGTAATTTTATTGTAATTATTTATTTTTAAGGCTGAACCATGTTGATATGATAATGAATCAATCTTTTTTTTTTTTATCTGTATTCAGAGTTAATCAGTTCCTTCTCTAGATTTGGATAGGATTATTCATCATAAGTCTTTCAGAGCAGTCATGGATAATTGTACTACTGAGAATAGCAAATTCATCCCAGAAGATTGCCATTACTTTTTTATACAGTACATTTCAATTTGTTTGAATTCATAGAGGACTTTTCAGATTTTTCTGAGAGCATCATGTCATCATTTCCCATAGAAATGATTACATTTATATTATGTTATATTATTTCATTATATTACATTATTATTATTATTATTATTATCATTACATTATAATCACATGCCATAATTTTATCTGAATAGAAAAGTCTTCAAGAAATTTATACAAATGCTAGAGATGATCCCTTCAATTTCCATAACTTCATACTATTCATTTGCAATACAACTAGTGATTTCATATTGATAAATCTTTTGAGAATGTGCTATTGCAAAATTTAGTTACATATTCATTGTATGTGTATGGGTGTGCCTTTGCACATCTTGATGACAAAAAAAGTTCTTCCTTGAACCAGAAGACCGGAGTCCTGTCATAAACTGATTGTTTAACTTGTTAATCTGTTGGGGCATCATCAAACTTCTCTGGGCTTCAGTTTCCTTAGTAAGAGATTCAACTAGAAAGTTCTTAAAATCATTTTAATTTTAATTCTATGTTTATGCTTCTCATCATCTAAAAATTCAATCTTCTATAATAAACCAAATTCAGATTTTTGAGTGAATAGAAATTGAGAAAAAATAAGCCCTGTAGTGTTTTATGGTTCGGTTCTCTTGGGGTCTCTGGAAGCAGCCTTTGTTTCAGTTCAGTATAATCACCAGTAGAGTAGCCATGGGTTAAAGTCCATATCCTTTATTATCTCCTTCCTGGGGCTGGGCAGCTTTATGAAGAACCTTTCAATCCAGCCTTGGTCTCAGTGGAGAAATGGAGGAGGAGAGCCTGCAACCAAAATGGTGTGAGATGGGATGAATGAATCTAAGTCCAAGGGCTTGTGCTCTAGCCTCCAGCCCTCTGTCTGCTTATCTTCTCTGACTCTCTGAATCTCTGAATCAACCTAGCTGAGCTCCTAGTTTATATGCTCTACACTGAGTATAAACCAATCATTATATCACTAGGAAACCACTATTTGTTGTAAGATTAAATCAATCATACTGAACTATGCTAAACTAGATAACCATTTTCTCCTCAATTCCACTTAGTACTTTGTTTCAAGTTCTGGCCCATAACACTATTTAAAATTTAGGTTGTGATTTTTATCTACTATTTCTTACTTGTTTTCCTTAGTCTAGACAGGCACCAGGTTGAATGTGAAAATACATATTTCAAATCCTGAGACAAATGATGTGATTTTGACAAAGTTTGGAATTACTTTGGAATGCTATGTAATTTTTTAGCCCAAAGTCTTCTATTTGCAGATATACTTCTGTTGTACAATTTAACTGTTAAAGGCTTTTTAGAGAGGCCTATTTAATACAACTTTTCAGGGTTCTACCTCAATCTAGTCTTTACAGTTAATAAAGGCCAAGATATAACTTGCATTTTTGTAATGGTTTTAAAGTCATGGTAAATAATCTACTGCTAGTTTTTATTACACATAAATGAACAGATTTTTTTTTCTAGTTGGCTGATTCTTGGTCATAAAAATAATATGAATATAATATGCAAGAATTGTTAATAATATATGCAAGCAAATTCTATGAAATTAGCTTTGGAAAGTATTCTTGTTTCTCTTACCTCTTTGTTGCTTTTTCATTTAGTGGGTTAGTTGATATTCTGCCTTCCTAATTTAGTACATTTTATTGTCACCTCTCCTTCTAGATCAGAATTTTACCATGATCTCCATAGCAACATCCCTGCTATAATAGAAAATATACCTTCTGAATAACTAGAAATTAGTTTTAACTGTTGGAATAAAGATTTTTTCATATTGTAAACATCTGGAATTCACAAGTAGCAAAGCAGTCTAAAATGTCTGTGCCTCTTTAATAGCCACCCAAGGCTGA
This sequence comes from Sminthopsis crassicaudata, assembly GCF_048593235.1. Classification (NCBI taxonomy): domain Eukaryota; kingdom Metazoa; phylum Chordata; class Mammalia; order Dasyuromorphia; family Dasyuridae; genus Sminthopsis; species Sminthopsis crassicaudata. The sequence continues at coordinate 188,280,547 of NC_133619.1, forward strand.
GCTTGCTTTATTAGAATTCATTTACAAACATCTTATTAACCAGCTAAGGAGCATATAAAACTAAGCTTTATTTTAACATCAAAAAGTTCCATTTATAAGTGAAGTTGCTTAGAAAGATTTAAATTAACCTTTGTGAAAAAAGATTTATGGTGGAGTTGCGTCAAAATACCAATATATTACTAAGTGCTTTAGTAATGCTATTTACTGGCTGATTATATCTTCTGACAAAATTCATAACTATCCACTACTCTGGCACAAACTATTAAATTTTCAAAATTAGTTATTGATTTTGGACCATTGTGGAAGTCCAATTTGTTGTCTAATTCATATATTAGCATAATGAAAGGTAATAAAGTATTCAAAGGCAAATATTCAAATATGCTTTTTTGTTGTTGAGAGCTTACAAATACAAGTAGTCTAAGACCTAAGAAAAGGCAATGTTTAAAATAGAGCTCAATACCACATCCTACACTCACCTTCTACCAGTGCCTCAGAGACCCAGATAATTCTATACCAGCAGTAAGACAGTACTCTAAACCATGGGTGCCCAGCTAGAGAAAGAGGAACAAAGGAATTAGGATGGCCATTCCATCAATTTTGAGGAAAAGTATTCAGCACTCAGCTAAGGCTGGTTCTCTCCACCCAAAAAAATTACTTGTGACAGAAAGAGAGACTGGTGAACTTTGACTTGTCCAATATGAGAAGAGGCTGAAGATCTTTGAGATTCAACTCCTAAAGAATTTATCATCAGAGGTAATTCACTCAAAAAGTGAACAAAAGAGGAGAATAAGAGGGAAAAAGATGAAATTATCAAGCATCTCAGAAAGGAGAAAATTCAAACACTTTTGAATATAAGCTCTATGAATAAATTATTTCAAATAAAGGAATCCAACTTGAATGAGACAGAAAACCCTGTGAAATTTGAGCATGGAATCACATTACATGGAATTCCTTTTGATCTGCATCCAAAAATAATGAATGATGCAGAAAAACTAGAATCTTCATTGATAAACCTCACCAAAGAAACAAGAAAGAAGAATAAACTTGAAATACAAATATACAGGAGTGAAAGACAATCTAGCAAAATAAAATTAATTTTAGAAAATTAAATATGCTCAGTAGGCAAGCCAAACATAGGGATCTTGAAAATGAGATGTATAGAGATAACCTAGGTCTCTCAGAAGAAGACAAGGCAAAAAAAAACTTAAAAACATAAACCAGAAAAACAATAGATGAGAAGGCCTAGAACATATGAACCTAAAAACAAAATATTAATGGAAAAAATTCACTGATAAACTCTGGGAAAATGTCTATTAAAAAGTTCTTCCTTGTAGATGAGTAGGAATCAGGAGCTGAACAAAAGGGAGCACATAATTCAACCTTTTCTCTTTATAAATTAGGTCATTTGGACCTAGAAAGAGAATATTATATTGAAGAAGAGGTTTAAGATTGAAGTTAGAAAATATTTGGGATCAATTTCTGATTCCGTCAGTTATGTAGGGAAAATTAAGGATGATCTGTGATTTCTTTGGGCAGAAGAGAACTTTCAGGTGAGGAAACTTCTTATGCTAATTCAAGTATGCAATTTGTTTACTTTTTTTAAATTTTATTTAGAATTTTTTCCACAGTATATATGCATGAGTAATTTTTTTATAATATTATCCTTTTTATTCATTTTTCCAAATTATCCCCCTCCCTTCATTCCCTCCCCCCGATGACAGGCAATCCCATACATTTTACATGTGTTACAATATAACCAAGATACAATATATGTGTGTAAATACCACTTTCTTGTTGCACATTAAGTATTAGATTCCGAAGGTATAAGTAACCTGGGTAGATAGACAGTAGTGCTAACAATTTACATTCACTTCCCAGTGTTCCTTCTCTGGGTGTAGTTATTTCTGTCCATCATTGATCAACTGGAAGTGAGTTGGATCTTCTTTATGTTGAAGATATCCACTTCCATCAGAATACCTTTCATACAGCATTGAAGTGTACAGCGATCTTCTGGTTCTACTCATTTCACTCAGCATCAGTTGATGTAAGTCTCTCCAAGCCTCTCTGTATTCCTCCTGCTGGTCATTTCTTACAGAGCAATAATATTCCATAACCTTCATATACCATAATTTACTCAACCATTCTCCAATTGAGGAACATCCATTCATCTTCCAGTTTCTAGCTACAACAAAAAGAGCTGCCACAAACATTTTGGCACATACAGGTCCCTTTCTGCTCTTTAGTATTTTTTTGGGATATAAGCCCAATAACAGCAATGCTGGGTCAAAGGGTATGCACAGTTTGATAACTTTTTGGGCATAGTTCCAAATTGCTCTCCAGAATGGCTGGATTCTTTCACAACTCCACCAACAATGTATCAGTGTCCCAGTTTTCCCACAGCCCCTCCAACATTCATCATTATTTCTTCCTGTCATTTTAACCAATCTGACAGGTGTGTAGTGGTATCTCAGAGTTGTCTTAATTTGCATTTCTCTGATCAGTAGTGATTTGGAACACTCTTTCTATGAGCGGATATAGTTTCAATTTCTTCATCTGAGAATTGTCTGTTCATATCCTTTGACCATTTATCAATTGGAGAATGGTTTGATTTCTTATAAATTAGGGTCAGTTCTCTATATATTTTGGAAATGAGACCTTTATCAGAACCTTTAACTTTATTTTTTTTTAATTTGGAATTTTTTTCACAGTATATATGCATGAGCAATTTTTTTATATTATCCCTTTTATTCATTTTTCCTAATTATTTCTTCTCCCTCCATTCCCTCCCCCCAATGACAGGCAATCCCATACATTTTACATGTGTTACAGTAAAACCTAGATACAATATATGTGTATAAATACCATTTTCTTGTTGCACATTAAGTATTAGATTCCGAAGGTATAAGTAACCTGGGTAGATAGACCGTAGTGCTAACAATTTACATTCACTTCCCAGTGTTCCATCTCTTGGTGTAGTTATTTATGTCCATCATTGATCAACTGGAAGTGAGTTGGATCTTCTTTATGTTGAAGATATCCACTTCCATCAGAATACCTCTTCATACAGCATTGAAGTGTACAGCGATCTTCTGGTTCTATTCATTTCACTCAGCATCAGTTGATGTAAGTCTCTCCAAGCCTCTCTGTATTCCTCCTGCTGGTCATTTCTTACAGAACAATAATATTCCATAACATTCATATACCATAATTTACCCAACCATTCTCCAATTGATGGACATCCATTCATTTTCCAGTTTCTAGCTACAACAAAAAGAGCTGCCACAAACATTTTGGCACATACAGGTCCCTTTCCCTTCTTTAGTATTTCTTTGGGATATAAGCCCAGTAGTAGTATGGCTGGGTCAAAGGGTATGCACAGTTTGATAACTTTTTTGGCATAGTTCCAGATTGCTCTCCAGAATGGCTGGATTCTTTCACAACTCCACCAACAATGTATCAGTGTCCCAGTTTTCCCACAGCCCCTCCAACATTCATCATTATTTGTTCCTGTCATCTTAGCCAATCTGACAGGTGTATAGTGGTATCTCAGAGTTGTATTAATTTGCATTTCTCTAATCAGTAGTGATTTGGAACACTCTTTCATATGAGTGGATATAGTTTCAATTTCATCATCTGAAAATTGTCTGTTCATATCCTTTGACCATTTATCAATTGAAGAATGGCTTGATTTCTTATAAATTAGGGTCAGTTCTCTATATATTTTGGAAATGAGACCTTTATCAGAACCTTTAACTTTAAAAATATTTTCCCAATTTGTTACTTCCCTTCTAATCTTGTTTGCATTAGTATTGTTTGTACAGAAACTTTTTAGTTTGATGTAATCAAAATCTTCTGTTTTGTGATCAATAATGATCTCTAGTTCTCCTCTGGTCATAAATTCCTTCCTCCTCCACAGGTCTGAGAGATAGACTATTTTCTGTTTCTCTAATTTATTTATTATCTCATTCTTTATGCCTAAATCATGGACCCATTTTGATCTTATCTTGGTATATGGTGTTAAGTGTGGATCTATATCTAATTTCTGCCATACTAATTCCCAGTTTTCCCAACAGTTTTTTTCCAAATAATGAATTTTTATCCCTAATGTTGGTATCTTTGGGTTTGTCAAATATTAGATTGCAATTTGTTTACATTTTGCATCGGAAATTCTTCTAAAGCAGCAAGAGATTAAATGTAACCCAGGAAGAACAATATACAACAACATTCTCCTATAGCTAGGTGAATTTAGTCAAATCACTAAATTAACATCATGGAATGAGAATGTAATGACTTAAGTACCAATAACCTCACGGGGAAGATTAGATTAAAATAATGTAAATGAAGTATTCTGTAACCCTAAAATGCTATATCATTATGAATGACCATTGGCAATAATTTTAATAGTCTGTTTTAACAATTTACTTTTCTGAAGTCATAGATTTGAAATGAGAAGTCAGGTCTAATGAAGACTAGTTCTTTTGCTATTTTATCCTTTAGTTGCTTTTATTTTTCAAGTTTAGAGTTGCAGCTTAAAATTATAATTATGTAAGTAAGGATGAAATTAGTCTTCATAAAAATTATATGTTTTTAGGTATGTAATATCCTCTCTAAAATATAATATTTTCTATTGAGGTTTCCTTGGGGTCTCTGGAGGAAGCCTTAGTTTCAATTCAGTAATCATCATGAGTGCAGCCAGGAGTTAAAGTCCAAATCCTTTATTGTCTCTTTCCAAGTCTTGTCTCCTTTCCTGGGGCCCAGTTAGCTTTCTTAGAGGCTTATCTCTCTCCTTGGTTCTGAGAGCTTAAGCTACTTCTCACCTTCTCTGGCTTCTGAATCTCCCTGACTGAATCCTGGCTGAGGCTCTGAATGCTTCTAGTGTGCTTGGTTTTTTTGGCCCCTTGAGAGCTTCTTGCTTATATGTCCCATACTGAGTATATAACAATCATTATGTCACTAGGAAACCATAATTTATTGTAGGATTAAATCAATGCTAAACTAGATTTAACCATTGTCTCCTCAATTCCACTTAGTACCTTGTTTTAAATTCTGGCCCATAGCATCTCCTTATAGGATTAAATCAATCATACTGAACCATGCTAAATTAGATAAGTACTGTTTCTATCAATTCCATTGACTTAGCACCTTGTTTCAAGTTCTGGCCCAAAACAAAGATGAAATAAATTACTAATGATCATAAATTAAATGCATCCTGCTTTACATTTCTTCCTAAATTTCCTAGCTTTTTTCTGGTATATTAACTGGTTTATGTGTTATTATTCACAACTCTCTTTTTTGTCTCTATGATTTTTCATAAGTTTTTTTAATTTAATTTGATTCTTCCATTACAATAGTATCTATTGTGGGATTACCTTGCAACATGAGAGTATACATGTAGGAGGGGGAGGAAACAGGGATGTGATAGATTGAAATATAGGGCTAACAATGATAGAAAGATGACCTTTATCATCCCAAGCAGAGAAGAATCAATAGGAGAGTACTCTATTCCCACTTCCAGAGGGATATCCTGTATGATAGATTTGCATTTCCCTTATTATTAATGACTTGGAACATTTTTATGGGTTTATGAATACTTTGCTGCTCTTTAGGGAACTGTTTGTTCATATCATTTGTTCATTAATATATTTGAGAATGGTTATCTTAAACATATTTATTAATTGTATATTTTGGATGCCAAACCCTTATCAGAGAAATTTGATGAAAATATTTCCCCCATTCAACTATTTTCTTATCCTAAATGCATTAATGTTGTCTGATCACAAGTTTTTCCAACTTCGGGTAATCAAAGTTACATTTTTTCTCTTTGGAATTTCATTTTATAATTGTAACATCCTGCATTTTTCAATTTTTCCTTTCTCCTCCTCACTATTCTCCATATGCTCTTCTTTTTTGAGACCACAGAGGTCACCTTCCTCTCATTGCTAGCCAGGGATTTCACCAGGGTGCATGAGATACTCTTCTCTAACCCCTGCTGTTCTTCATCTCCTTTCTGTAGGAAGAAGAATATCTTCATCCCACAGTTCTTGGTGGTGAGTTATTTTTTAGTTGTGTCCAACTCTTAGTGACCCCATTTAAAGTTTTCTTGGCAAAGATAACGGAGTAGTTTGCAGTTTTCTTCTCAAGTTATAAAATAGAAACTGAGGCAAACAGGGGTAAATGATTTGCCTAGAGTCACATAGCTAGTAAGTGCTTGAAGTATGATTTGAACTCACAAAGTTAAGTCTTCCTAATTTCAAACCCAATGCTCTATCTACTTTGCTATTTTAGCTATCCTCACAATTCTATAAAAGAAGCATTGATTTATTTGAATATAAAGTGTTGACAAGTTCTGCCCATGTCCTCCTCTACACTGATACAGTTTACCAGATTTTTTCTTTCATCTTTCTCTCCTTGTGTACATTTAGAAATAATTTCTTGCTATTGTATCCTTGACTGCTGCATTTACTATTTCCTACATTTTTATTGTTTTCCTTATCACTAATTTTCTGACTCCCTTCCCTCTGATGGTGTCTAAATGTCCTTTCACATGAGGCATCAGACTGTCTCTGATCCAACTGATTTTTGATGGTCAAAACTGATACCAGCAGAATGCTGTCATCTTGCCATAGAACTTGATAGACCCTGTTGTGTAGTGTCATGTCCTAGTGACCTAATTCCTTACATTTGTTTCTTGTTATTGGCCTGTCACTGGCAGTTCAAAATCTATTTTCTTTCACACAGATAGTTCAGAGCTTTAATAGCAATTGTGCTTCCAGTTTAAATTTCTGTCAGGCATTTACTGCTGCAGAGCTATTGTCAAGCTAGTTGTCATGGCCTAAGCGAAATTCTACAGCCAGGAGTCTGTTTCTATGATACTGGAAAATGGGAGGGGAGAGGTTTGATATATGATCTCCAGAATTCTAGTGCTGTCTTTCTACCAATAACATGAGATGTTGGGGAGGACTATTGAGTGAATTCAGGGTAAAAATGTGTGACAATTCCTGTTTGTTATTGTTGTTGTTTAAATCTTCTTTCAAGGGCAGATCCTGCATGGTGGAGAGGATACACATTTCTTTCTGACCTTCTCCTTCTATCCTCACACTAATTACCAAATCCAGCCTCTGAATTAGCTCTGGACTAGCAGAATCCACAAATATCAGGAGTGTAAAAAATTACCAGCAGAAGACACTTTCGAAGACCATCAAAAAAGATCTGTTTCAATCAGACATGGAGGGAGAGTCCCAGGGTGGTGTGAGCTCTGTGCAGTGGACAATCAACCGAGAGGAATCTGCAGCAGTGTTGGCTACTCTAGCCTGGTTGTAAGCAGAGAAGTTATAAAACACCTAACACAAACACAAAAGGCAAATAGAGAAGCCTGAAACACCAGGATTTCCAGGACCTGGACATGTCAACCCAACACCTGAAGTCAGTCAGCATAGACTCAGCACAGCCACTGCCACTTGTAGAGGAAACTTGGACAACTTTCTTGCCCTAAAAACAGATATCAATTAAAAAAAAACAATGAATAAAAAGGCAAAAAGAACAATAAACAGATAGATTTTATGGTGAAAGAGAAGAAATTTCAAACCCTGAGGTAACTAAAAGCAGATTGTCTCCAGATGAAGCCCCCAAATGTAATATAAATTGGTCCTTATCACAAAAAGCTCTCTTACAAAAAAGTATCAAAGATCTTTTTTTAGATAGAAGAAAAATGGGGAAAGGAAATTAGAACTTTTCAGGAGGGTTTGGAAAAGGCAACACAGAAAATATCTGAAGAAAATTCACTAAAAATACTGAAATAGAAAAAACATATGCCTCTTTTAAAATTTTTTTTAAATTTATTTTTTATATTTTTAAATCGTTTTTATTTACCAGCTATTTGCATGGGTAATTTTACAACACTGACAATTGCCAAACCTTTTGTTCCAATTTTTTTCCCTTTCTTCCCCCCCCCCAGATGGCAGGTCGACCAATGCATGTTAAATATGTTAGAGTATAAATTAAATACAATATATGTATACATGACCAAACAGTTGTTTTGCTGAAAAAAAAAGAATCAGACTTTGAAATAGTGGACATTTAGCCTGTGAAGAAAATCCAAAATGCAGGTGGACAAAATTAGAGGGATTGGAAATTCTAAAGCATATACCTCTTAAAAATAAATTTCACAAAGTGGAAAAAGAAAAAAAAAACTCCCCAAAAAACAGAGTTTGTGAAATGGAAAAAAATTCATAGAATAAAACAAGTGATTTAAAAATTCAATTGGACAAATACAAAAAGAAGTAAAAAAAGTAAATGAAGAAAACAATTCATTTAAAAAAATGGAAATGAATGACTCACTGAAGCATAAAGAATCAGTCAAGAAAAACAAAAAAAATGAAAAAGTAGAAAAAATGTAAAATACCTATTTGGGAAAACAACTGACCTAGAAAATAGATCTAGGAGAGAGAATATAAGGATTATTTGACTCCCTGAAAACTATCTTGAAAAAAAAGAGCCTAGACACGATTTTCCAGGAAATCATTAAAGAAAACTACCCTGATATTACACAATCAGAAGGTAAAATAGCCATTGAAAGAATTCACCAAACACTTTCTGAAAGAGATCTCATAATTAAAACTCCAAGATATATCAAGGCTAAATTTCAGAACTATCAGACTAAGGAAAAATATTCAAATACTGAGGAGCCAAAATAAGGATTACTGAGGATTTAGCAGTATCTAACTTAAAGTATCATAGGACCTGGAGTCTGATATTCCAAAAGGCAAAAGAACTTGGCATGCAGCCAAGAATGAACTACCTCACTAAATAGAGCATTTTTTTTTCAAGGAAGAAGATGAAAATTCACTGAAACAGATGAATTCCATTCATTTCTGATGACAAGGCCAGAGCTAAACAAAAAACTATGATCTCCAAATATAGAACTCAAGAAAAATGTAAAAAGGTAAAAAGAAAAGAACTCTTGAGAACTGTATTTCTGTTATGGATAAACATAGAGAGTGCATGTGTAATTAGACTTTATTGTTATAATATAAAAAAAGAAAATAGAGGTGAAAAGGGGATTGTACCAGAAAAAGGGGAAAGTGGAGGTAAAATGAAGGAAATTACATCTCAAGAAGATGCAAAGAAAACTTATTATAATTGAGGGAAAGAAGGGAGGGGGATGAACATTGTGTGAATCTTCTTGACAATTAATGAACCTATACAAAAATTGACTATATATTAGGACATAAATACCTCAAAATCAAATGCAGAAAGGCAGAAATAGTAAATTTTTTCAGACCACAATGCATAAAAATTAGATTCAATAAAAAGCCAGGGAAAAATAGACCAAAAACTAATTGGAAACTAAATAATCTCATCCTAAAGAATGAATAAGTGAAACAGTAAATCATAGAGACAATTAATAATTTCATCCAAAAGAATGACAATAATGAACAACATACCAAAATCTGTGGGATGCAGCCAAAGCAATAATAAGGGGAAATTTTATATCTCTATATATTTGCATAAAATAGAGGAAGAGAAGATCAATGAATTAAACTAAAAAGCTAGAAGTGCAAACTAAAACCCCCTAATGAAATATCACACTTGAAAGTCCAAAAGTAAAAGGAGAGATTAATAAAATTGAAAGTAAAAATTATTGAGTTAATAAATAGAATTTAGAGTTAATAAATAGAATAAGAGTTGGTTCCATGAAAACACCACAAAATGGATAAACCTTTAGTTAATTTGATTAGAAAAAGGAAAGAGGAAAATCAAATTCTTAGTCTCAAAAATTAAAAAGGAGAACTTTCCACCAAGGAAGAAGAAATTAGAGCAATAATTAGGAGTTAACTTTGCCCAACTTTATGCCAATAAATTTGATAACCTAAGTGAAATAGAAGAATACCTACAAAAACATAGATTGCCCAGATTAACAGAAGAGGAAAATAATTAAATAGTATCATTTTAGGAAAAGAAATAGAAGAAGCTATTAATCAGCTCCCTATGAAAAAAAAATCTTCAGGACCAGATGGATTTAAATGTGAATTCTATTGAACATTTAAAGAACAATTAATTCCAATATTGTACAAACTATCTGAAAAAAATAGGGGAATGGAGGACTCCTATCAAATTCCTTTTGTGATACAGACATGGTATGATACCTAAACCAGGTAGAACAAAAACAGACAAAGAAAATTATAAACCAATCTCCCTAATGAATATTGATACAAAATATTAAATAAAATATTGGCAAAGAAATTACAGAAACTCATCTCCCAGACAGGACCAAATAGGATTTATACAGGAATGTAGGGCTAGTTCAATATTAGGAAAACTATTAGCATAATTGACTATATCAAGAACCAAATTAATAAAAAACATATGATTATCTCAATAGATGCAGAAAAAGCATTTGATAAAATCTAATACCCATTCTTTTTAAAAACACTAGAGAGTATAGGAATAAATGGAGTTTTCCTTAAAATGCATGCATCTATTTAAAACCATCAGTAAGCATCATATGTAACAGGGATAAACTGGAACCATTCCCAATAAGATCAGGTGAAAAACAAGGTTGCATATTATCACTGTTACTATTCAATATTGTTTTAGGAATGCTAGCTTTGGCAATAAGAGAAGAAAAAGTGATTAAAAGAATTAGAGTAGGTAATGAGGAAACTAAACTATCACTCTTTGCAGATGATAAGATGGTATCTTTAGAGAACCCTAAAGAATCAATTACAAAATGATTAGAAGTAATTCACAACTTTAGCAAAGTTGCAGGATACAAAATAAATCCACATAAATCATCAGCATTCTTATACATCATTAACAAAATCCAATAGCAAGAGATACAAAGAGAAATTTCATTTAAAATAACTGTTGATAGTAAAAACTATTTGGGTATCTATCTGCCAAGTGAAAGTCAGGAACTGTATAAGCAAAACTACAAAACACAAATAAAGAGACCCACAGATCTAACCAATTGTAAATATATGAAATGCTCTTGGATAGGTCGAGCAAATATAATAAAGATGACAATACTACCTAAACTGATCTATTTAGTAAATAACAACAAAATTCATATGGAAGAACAAAAGGTCGAGAGTCTCAAGGGAATTAATGAAAAAAAAGTCAAATGAAGGTAGCCTAGCTGTACCTGATCTAAAACTATATTATAAAGCAACAGTCACCAAAACCACTTGGTATTGGCTAAGAAATAGACTAGTTGATCAGAATAGGTTAGGTTCACAGGATAAAATAGTGAATAACTATAGCAATCTAGTCATTGACAAACCCAAAGATCCCAACTTTTGACAAAAACTGCTTGGAAAACAGGAAATTAGTATGTCAGAAACTAGATATGGATCCACATTTAACACCATATACCAAGATAAGATCAAAATAGGTTCATGATTTAGGCATAAAGAATGAGATCATAAATATATTAGAGGAACATAGGATAGTTTATCTCTCAGACTTGTGGAGGAGGAAGGAATTTGTGACCAAAGGAGAACTAGAGATCATTATTGATTACAAAATAGAAAATTTTGATTACATCAAACTAGAAAGTTTCTGTACAAACAAAACTAATGCCAACAAGATTAGAAGGGAAGTAACAAATTGGGAAAATATTTTTACAGTTAAAGGTTCTGATAAAGGCCTCATTTCCAAAATATATAGAGAACTGACTCTAATCTATAAGAAATCAAGCCATTCTCCAATTGATAAATGGTCAAAGGATATGAACAGACAATTTTCAGATGATGAAATTGAAACTATATCCACTCATATGAAAGAGTGTTCCAAATCACTATTGCTCAGAGAAATGTAAATTAAGACAACTCTGAGATACCACTACACACATGTCAGATTGGCTAAGATGACAGGAACAAATAATGATGAATGTTGGAGGGGATGTGGGACAACTGGGGCATTAATACATTGTTGGTGGAGTTGTGAAAGAATACGACCATTCTGGAGAGCAATCTAGAATTATGCTCCAAAAGTTATCAAACTGTGCATACCCTTTGATCCAGCAGTGCTTCTACGGGGCTTATAACCCAAAGAAATACTAAAGAAGGGAAAGGGACCTGTATGTGCCAAAATGTTTGTGGCAGCCCTTTTTATAGTGGCTAGAAACTGGAAAATGAATGGATGCCCATTAATTGGAGAATGGTTAGGTAAATTATGGTATATGAATGTTATGGAATATTATTGTTCTGTAGGAAATGACCAGCAGGATGAATACAGAGAGGCTTGGAGAGACTTACACGAACTGATGCTGAGTGAAATGAGCAGAACCAGGAGATTATTGTACACTTCAACAATGATACTGTATGAAGATATATTCTGATGGAAGTGGATATCTTCAACATAGAGAAGATCTAATTCAGTTCCAGTTGATCAATGATGGACAGAGTCAGCTAAACCCAGAGAAGGAACACTGGGTGTAAACTGTTTTGCTCTTTTGTCTTTCTTCCCAGGTTATTTTTACTTTCTGAATCCAATTCTTCCTGTGCAACAAGAAATTCGGTTCTGCACACATATATTGTATCCAGGATATACTATAACACATTTAACATGTATAGGACTGCCTGTCATCTAGGGGAGAGGGTAGAGGGAAGGAGGAGAAAATTTGGAACAGAAGTGAGTACAAGGGATAATGTTGTAAAAAATTACTTATGCATACGTACTGTCAAAAAATTATAATTATAAAATTAATTAAAAAAGAATTCTAAAAAAATATCTTTAGTGTATAATGTTTGTTTAGGTGTTGTTTGAGAGGTGTGAATTTTTGGTTAGTTGAGAAAATATCTTGTCTACCATCTTGTTATGTGATTAAGAAAACAAAGTAAAATCACACTAATTTAAGGAAATTATCTGAAATAATTTTTTGCTGAAATGTTATAAGTTAAAAATATTATTATTTAGTTGATATTTGATATTTCCCTAGAGAAAACATAATCATTAATTTGATTATGTTGAATTAAACAAACATTTCATGCCGACCTATATACCAGCTATGTGACAAAAGACAAAGAAAAGTATGAATTGATCTCTGCCTTCAAAGAGCTTATATTGTGTTGAGAGAACCTACATCTACATAGATTAGAATATGCAAAAGTTTTATCAAGGAAGTGTAAAGCAGTGGTACAGTTATAAGAATACTCTTTCGGAGTTGGAATATGTGAGTTCCAATCCTTCCTTTGTTAGTTACTACTTATTTAAACCTTGGACAAGTCACTGTCTCAGCTTCAGTTTCTCAATTTATACAATGATTAGTCTAGATAAACTTGAAAATGTTCTTCTTTATTCATGGTCTCATGTCCAACTTTAGATAAATATAAGGAAGCTTATCCCCTAAAGTTTGAATTCTAAATAAGAAATTTTAGTAAGGGAAGGGCACCAGCAACTAGAAGGAAAAAGCTTACCTATTTTGTAGGAATTGGAAGTAGAATGATGCATTAAATGAAGTCAGTGATTCTATGAGTTGGAAGTGAGGGAGACATGTTTTCCAGATAAGGTGAAATAATTTATTCAAAGCCATGAAGCAGAACATGGCTTATCAATTGTGGGGACATTATAAATAGGCCAATATGGATGGAACATGGTATTTTTGGATATGAGTCATGTGCAGTATATCTGCAAAAATAAGATGAAACTATATTAGGAAGGGCTTTAAATAGCAATGTGTGCATTTCATCCTGTAGACAATAGGGAGCCAGTGATGTATTTTTATTGTTGTCCTTGTTGTTGTTGTTGTTGTTGTTGAGGCAATGGGGTTAAGTGACTTGCTCAGGGTCACACACTAGGCTGACAATTACATTAGTTTGTTTTGTTTTGTTTTGTTTTTCCTGAGGCAATTGGGGCTGTGACTTGTCCAGGCTCACACAGCTAGAAAATGTTAAATGTCTGAGACCAAATTTGAACTCAGGTCCTTCTGACTACAAGGTTAGAGCTCTAAGCTCTATCCACTGCTCCACCTAGCTGCCAATAGAGTTTTTTTGTTGTTGTTTTTGCTGAAGCAATTGGGGTTAAGTGACTTGCCCAGTGCCACACAGCTAGGAAGTGTTAAGAGTCTGAGAACAGATCACTGATGCATTTTTTAAAATAAAATTTATTTTTTTTATTAATTTTTATAACTATAACTTTTTTTTTGACAATACACAGACATAGGTAATTTTTTTTTTACACCATTATCCCTTGTACTCCCTTCTGTTCTGAATTTTTCCCCTCCTTCCCTCCACCCCCTCCCATAGATGGCAGGCATTCCCATACATATTAAATATCTTATAGTATATCCTAGGTACAATATATATGGGCAGAACCTAATTTTGTTGCTGTTGTTTCAAAGGAAGAATTGTATTCGGAAGGTAAAAATAATCTGGCAAGAAAAACAAAAAAAAATGCTCATAGTTTACACTCATTTCCCTCACTGATGCATTTTTAACAGAGGATAACAAACGATCAGATTTGTGCAGAAAGAATAATACTTTAATAGCTATGTTCAGGACTGACTAGAAAGAGATTCAAGGTTAGGAAACCATCTAGAAGGATAGTACAATAATAGAGGAGAGATATAATGAGCAGTTCTTTGGAGTCCATTTTAATTATATGTAATAACTTATTTTTTTCCTTTTTTAAATTTTTTATAATTATAATTTTTGATAGTATATATATATATATATATATATATATATATATATATATATATATATATATATATATGCATGAGTAATTTTTTTACAACATTATCCCTTGTATTCATTTTTCCAAATTTTCTCCTCCTTCCCTCTAGTCCCTCCCCTAGATGACAGGTAATCCCATACATTTTACATGTGTTACAATATAACCTAGATACAATATATGTGTGTAAATCCAATTTTCTTGTTGCAATTTAAGTATTGGATTCCTAAGGCATAAGTAACCTGGGTAGAAAGACAGTATTGCTAACAGTTTACATTCAATTCCCAGTGTTCCTTCTCTGGGTGTAGTTGTTTCTGTCCATCATTGATCAACTGGAAGTGAATTGGATCTTCTTTATGTTGAAGACATCCACTTCCATCAGAATACGTCCTCATACACTATTGTTGTTAAAGTGTATAGTGATCTTCTGGTTCTGCTCATTTCACTCAGCATCAGTTCATGTAAATCTCTCCAAACCTTTCTGAATTCATCCTGCTGGTCATTTCTTACAGAGCAATAATATTCCATAACCTTCATATACCATAATTTACCCAACCATTCTCCAATTGATGGATCCATTCATCTTCCAATTTCTAGCCACTACGAAAAGAGCTGCCACAAATATTTTGGCACATACAGGTCCCTTTCCACTCGTTAGTATTTCTTTGGGATATAAGCCCAGTATTAGCACTGCTGGATCAAAGGGTATGCACAGTTTGATAACTTTTGGAGCATAGTTCCAAATTGCTCTCCAGAATGGCCGGATTTTTTCACAACTCCACCAACAATGTATTAGTGTCCCATTTTTTTCCCACATCCCCTCCAACATTCATCATTATTTGTTCCTGTCATCTTAGCCAATCTGACAGGTGTGTAGTGGTATCTCAGAGTTGTCTTAATTTACATTTCTCTGATCAGTAGTGGTTTGGAACACTCTTTCATATGAGTGGATATAGTTTCAATTTCATCATCTGAAAATTGTCTGTTCATATCCTTTGACCATTTATCAATTGGAGAATGGTTTGATTTCTTACAAATTAGGGTCAGTTCTCTCTATATTTTGGAAATGAGATCTTTATCAGAACCCTTAACTGTGAAAATATTTTCCCAATTTGTTACTTCCCTTCTAATCTTGTTTGCACTAGTATTGTTTGTACAGAAACTTTTTAGTTTGATGTAATCAAAATCTTCTATTTTGTGATCAATATTGATCTCTAGTTCTCCTTTGGACATAAATTCCTTCCTCCTCCACAGGTCTGAGAAATAGACTATCCTCTGTTCCTTTAATTTATTTATGATCTCATTCTTTATGCCTAAATCATGAACCCATTTTGATCTTATCTTGGTATATTGTATTAAGTGTGGATCCATATCTAATTTCTGCCATACTAATTTCCAGTTTTCCCAACATTTTTTTTCAAATAATGAATTTTTATCCCAAATGTTGGTATCTTTGGGTTTATCAAACACTAGATTGCTATAGTTGTTCCCTTTTTTGTCCTTTGTACCTAATCTGTTCCACTGATCGACTGGTCTATTTTTTAGCCAATACCAAATGGTTTTGGTGACTGCTGCTATATAATATAGTTTTAGATCAGGTACAGCTAGACCACCTTCATCTGACTTTTTTTTTTCATTAATTCCCTTGAAATTCTTGACCTTTTATTTTTCCATAAGGATTTTGTTGTTATTTTTTCTAGGTTACTAAAATAGTTTCTTGGGAGTCTGATTGGTATAGCACTAAATAAATAGATTAGTTTGGGGAGTATTGTCATCTTTCTTATATCGCTCGGCCTATCCACGAGCACTGGATGCCTTTCCAATTATTTAAATCTGACTTCATTTTTGTGGCAAATGTTTTGTAATTTTGCTCATATAATTCCTGACTTTTCTTTGGTAGATAGATTCCCAAATATTTTATGCTCTCGACATTTGTTTGGA
The DNA here is from genome assembly GCF_048593235.1 of Sminthopsis crassicaudata. Taxonomy (NCBI): domain Eukaryota; kingdom Metazoa; phylum Chordata; class Mammalia; order Dasyuromorphia; family Dasyuridae; genus Sminthopsis; species Sminthopsis crassicaudata. Next base: position 188,297,161 of record NC_133619.1, read on the forward strand.
ATGGAATTTCTCTTTGTAACTCTTGCTGTTGCATTTTGTTGGTGATGTATAAAAATGCTGAGTATTTATGTGGATTTATTTTGTACCCAGCAACTTTGCTAAAGCTGTGAATTATTTCTAATAACTTTTTATTAGAATCTCTGGGGTTTTCTTAGTATACCATCATATCATCTGCAAAGAGTGACAGTTTGATTTCCTCATTCCCTACTCTTATTCCTTTAATCTCTTTCTCAACTCTTATGGACGAGGCTAGCATTCCTAATACAATATTCAATAGTAATGGTGATAGTGGACAACCTTATTTCACTCCTGATCTTACTGGGAAAGGTTTCAGTTTACCTCCATTACATATTATGCTTACTGACGGACTTAAATATATGCTCCTGACTATTCTAAGGAATATTCCTATACTCTCAAGCGTTTTTAGTAGGAATGGATGTTGGATTTTATCAAATGCTTTTTCTGCATCTATTGAGATGATCATATGGTTTTTATTAATTTGATTATTAATATGGTCAATTATACTAATAGTTTTCCTAATATTAAACCAGCCCTGCATTCCTGGTATAAATCCCACTTGGTCATAGTGTATTATCCTGGGGATGATTTTCTGAAGTCTTATTTAATATCTTATTTAAGATTTTGGCATCAATATTCATTAAGGAAATTGGTGTATAGTTTTCTTTCTCAGTTTTTGATCTACCTGATTTAGGTATCAGTACCATGTCTGTGTAATAAAAGGAGTTTGGTAGGACTCCTTCATCCCCTAATTTTTCAAATAGTTCATATAACATTGGGGCTAATTTAAATGTTTAAATGTTTGGTAGAATTCACATGTAAATCCATCTGGTCCTGGGGATTTTTTCCTGGGGAGTTGATTAATAGCTTGTTCTATTTCTTTTTCTGAAATGGGATTATTTAAGCAATTTATCTCCTCCTCTGTTAATCTAGGAAGCCTATGTTTTTGGAGGTAGTCATCCATTTCACTTAAGTTATCAAATTTATTGGCATAAAGTTGGGCAAAGTAACTCATTATTTCTCTAATTTCCTCTTCATTGGTGGAAAGATCCCCCTTTTCATTTGTAAGACTAACAATTTGATTTTCCTCTTTCCTTTTTCTGATCAGATTTACCAAAGGTTTATCTATTTTATTGGCTTTTTTATAAAACCAACTCTTGTTTTTATTTATTAATTCAATAGTTTTTTTTTTTACTTTCAAAATTATTGATTTCTCCTTTTAAATTTAGTATTTCAAGTTTGGTTTTGGGTTGGGGGTTTTTAATTTGGTCTTTTTCTAGCTTTTTAAGTTGCAGGTCTATTTCATTAATCTTCTCTTTCTCTATTTTGTTCAAATAAGCCTCTAAAGATATAAAATTTCCTCTTATTACCACTTTAGCTACGTCCCACAGATTTTGGTATGATGTCTCATCATTGTCATTATCTTGGGTGAAATTATTAATTAAATTAATTAAATTTCTACTAACTGCTCAAATAATGAGAAATTCTTATGAGTTATAAATATCATCTTTCCTATGTACCCAGTTTTATCTTACTGAATCCCTTATTATTCCTTTTTCCTATTTACCTTTTTATGTTTGAGTCTTGTATTTTAAAGTCAAATTTTCTATTCAACTCTCCTCTTTTCATCAAAAATGCTGTAAAATTATCTAACTCATTCAATATCTATTTTAGTATTCCTATATAGTTGTAATCCTCTTTTGCCTCCAATGTTTTAATGTAGAAGCTGCTAATTCTTGTATTATCCTGACCGTGGCTCCAAGATACTTGAATTTTTTCTTTCTGTCTAGTTGAAATATTTTCTCTTTACTTGGGACCACTGGAATTAGTCTATAATATTTCTGGGAGTCTTCATTTTGGAATTTCTTTTAGGAAGTGATTATTGGCTTCAGTTTTTATTTTACACTTTGGTTCTAGCATATCAGGGCAGTTTTCCTTGATAATTTCTTGAAAAATGATGTCTAGGCTCTTTTTTAGAATCATAAATTTCAAGTAATCCAATAATTTTTAAATCATCTCTCCTGAAACTATTTGCAATGCTAGTTTTTCCCACAAGATATTTCACATTATCTTCTATTTTTAAAATTTATGTATTATTATTCCATTATTTATATAATTATTAGCTTTCATTTGCTCAATTCTAATTTTAAAAGAATTAGTTTCTTCAGGAAGGTTTTTCCCCATTCTTTTATATTTGACCAATTCTATTTTTTAAGGAATTATTTTCTTCAGTGAATTTTTCTGCTTCCCTTTTCCTGTGGCTGAATTGTGCTTTTTGTACCTTTTTACCATTTGACCTTATCATGTTTTCAAGATATTATTTTTAAACTTTTCTTTGTGTCTCATTTCTATATTTTTGGTGCCTCCTTTACCAAGTTGTTGACACTTTTTTTGAAAATTTTCTTACATCATTCCCACTTCTATTCACAATTTTCCTTCTATCTAGTTTACTGATTTTTCAAAATCCTTTTTGAGCTCTTCCATGAACTGAGATCAATTCACCTTTTTCTTGAAGGCTTTGGATGTAGGAACTCTGACTTTGTTATTTTTTACTAAGTATGTGTTTTTATCTTCCTTGTCACTATATTTGCTTTCTATGGTGAGAATTTTTTTCTTTTGTTTACTCACTTTTTTTTACTTCTTTGTTGAAATAGAGCTGTTTCCAAGGTGAAAGATGCATTGTTCCAAATTTCAGGGATTGTATACAGCTAATTTTAGAGATGCTTCTAGGGACCTGTAAGTTTTTATTTTTTCCAAGAGGATATCATCTAAAGAGAGATCTTTTGACTTCTCTTTTGCTCTGTACTACAAACTCTTTTCTTCCCTGGAGCTATGAGGAGAGTCCCTGATCCATTGTGGCATTGGTGTGCCAATGCCCCTCACTCTGGTACTACAATCCAGGATCATGTCTCTAATCAGAGTATGGCAAACCTATAAAATCCTGCATTAAAGCTAGCAAAAAGACTGTTGTATTGTCCCCCTGAGTAGTTATTTTATCCCCTTACTGAAAATTCTGAAAATAGCAATTATCACTGCTCATTCTCAAGGGCCCTAGTTTATTGGGGCTGGGGTGGCACTGGTTTGATCTGTGCTGAATTGTGCACAATTCTAAACTAGACAAGATAGACTTTTCCTGCTGACCTTCTAAGTTGTCTTTAGTGTCTTCTGGGCTGAGTGCTGTGGAAATTGCTACTGCTGATACTGATTTAGTTGTTCTGATTTACTGGGGCTTTTTCTGGACTGATATAGTCTGCACTGGTTTCTACTCCCACTTTCATCCTGGTACAACAGACTTTCCTGATGACCTTCTAAATTGGATTCACCTAGAAAACATTCTGTCTTTTTCATGGGTTCTGTTCTAAATTTTTTTAGAATTGTTGTTCAAAGGTATTTGGAGTTTTTTATCTGATAATTTTCTTATGCAGCCTGAAAAATGTGGAAATATGTATAGAAAAATTTCATATGTTCAACATATATTGGACTTGCTGTCTGGGAGAAGGTTTGGGTTAGCTTTTTGGAGGTCCTTCAGATGGGACTTGGTCACTGACCCAGCCTTGATCTTAGAGGAGAGGTGCAGGAGGCAGGAGAGCCACCAGGAGGATGGTCAAAAATGAAAAGTTTCATTTCCAGTCCTTCTCAGCCCTTATATACCTTGGTATGATTACATAATTACAGCATACTATGTATGTGTGAACTAGAGAACCATTACATCACTATGCTAAGTACTAAGTAGATGTATACTAAAGAACCATCATCTCATCAGTTCCACTGAGATAACACTTTGTTGTAAGTATTCTTGTTTCAAGTATACTTCTTCAAAGTTCCGGCCCTCTACTGGAGGGAGTGGGAGGAAAAGAGGAAATGTTTATTTGGAACACAAAGTTTTGCTAGAGTGAATGTGGATAACTATCTTTGCATATATTTTGAAAATAAAAAGCTATTATTTGAAAAATATGTAATAAAATAGTAAAAATTTTTAAACAAATAGTTTGGGAGAGAACTACTGAGAGTCCCTGTCTTTTTATCACCATCTTGTTAGTGCCTACCATGTACCAGGCCCTGATTTTAGCACTAGGAGTATAAAAATGGCAAAAGACAGTTCCTCTCCTCAAGAAACTCACAATTTAATGGAGAGAAACTATATACAAAAATGTGTACATATAAATCTATATGCATTATAAAAGAAACATACTTAACAGTGGAAGGCACTGGGAATAAGAGATCTTTGGAAAAACTTCCTGTAGAATATGGAATTTTACAAGCCATTCTCCAATTGATAAATGGTCAAAGGATATGAACAGACAATTCTCAGACAAAGAAATTGAAACTATTTCTAGCCATATGAAAAGATGCTCCAAATTATTATTAATCAGAGAAATACAAATTAAGACAACTGTGAGATACCACTACACACCTGTCAGATTGGCTAGAATGATAGGGAAAAATAATGCAGAATGTTGGAGGGGATGTGGGAAAACTGGGACACTGATACATTATTGGTGGAATTGTGAACACATCCAGCCATTCTTGAGAGCAATTTGGAACTATGCTCAAAAAGTTATCAAACTGTGCATACCCTTTGATCCAGCAATGTTACTACTGGGCTTATATACCAAAGAAACCTTAAAGAAGGGAAAGGGACCTGTATGTGCAAAAATGTTTGTGGCAGCCCTCTTTGTAGTGGCCAGAAACTGGAAACTGAGTGGATGCTCCTCAATTGGAGAATGGCTGAAAAAAATTGTTGTACATGAATGTTATGGAATATTATTGTTCTATAAGAAATGACCAGCAGGATGATTTCAGAAGTGCTTGGAAAGACTTACATGAACTGATGTTGAGTGAAATGAGCAGGACCAGGAGATCATTATATACTTTAGCAGCAATACTATATGATGATCAATTCCAATAGACGTGGCCCTCTTCAACAACAGATGAAACAAATCAGTTCCAATGGAACAGTAATGAATTGAACCAGCTACACCCAGCGAAAAAACTCTGGGAGATGACTATGAACCACTACATAGAATTCCCAATCCCGCTATTTTTGTCTGCCTGCATTTTTTATTTCCTTCATAGGCTAATTGTACACTATTTCAAAGTCCAATTCTTCTTGTGCAGCAAAATAATTATATATACATATTATATATATATATATATATATATATATATATATATATATATATATATATATATATATATATATTGTATTTAATATATACTCTAACATATTTAACATGTATTGGTCTACCTGCCATTGGGGAGAGGGAGTAGGGAGGAGGGGAAAATTGGGACAAAAGGTTTTGTAAATGCCAATGCTGAAAAATTACTCATGCATATATCTTGTAAATAAAGGTATAATAAAAAAAAAAAAAAAAAAAAACATGGGATTTTAACAGGCACTTAAAGAAAGCCAAAGTCAGTAGTAAAAGCTGGGGAGAAAGAGCCAGAAATATAATGACTTATTCATAAGAAGGCAGTATTATTGGATTGAAGAGATAATTTGGGGAAGTAAGGTATAAGGAAATTGGAATAAGTAAGAAGAAGCTATGTTATCAAAGACTTGATAACACAAAGCACTTTGAATTTAATTTTATGAGAATTTATTGATTGTGTATATTTGAAGTGGAGAAGAAGGGGCAGAGAAGTTGTTCTAGTATAGAGTTGTAATGTGATTGGATGTAAGAAATTTCAAAATCACCTTATTAGCTAAATGGAAATGTTGAAATTGTCATGCACTTCCACTTTTCCAATTTTAATTTTTTATTTAATTTTAATTTTTTAAATTTATTTTTGTTACTAAAGTTTTTATTCACAAAACATATGCAAGGGTAATTTTTCCAATACTGATCCTTGCAAAACCTTCTGTTCCAACTTTTCCCCTCCTTCCCAGCACCCCCTCTCTTAGATGGCAAGTAGTCCAATACATGTTAAATATATTAAAATGCATGTTAAATCTAATATATGCATATATATATACATATATATATATATTTATACAGTTACCTTGCTGCACAAGAAAAATCAGATCAAGAAGGAAGAAAAAAAAACTGAGAAAGAAAACAAAATGCAAGCAAATAACAGAGACAGTGAGAATGCTATGTTGTGTTCCACACTCTGTTCCAACGCTTCTCTCTCTGGGGATAGATGGCTCTCTTCATCACTGAACAAGTGGGACTAGTTTGAATCAACTAATTGTTGAAGAGAGCCACATCCATCAGAATGTAGTGTACTGTTGTTGCCATGTATAGTGATCTTCTACCTCTGCTCATTTCACTTAACATCAGTTCATGTGGGCCTTTCCAAGTCTCTCTGAAATTATACTGATGGTCATGTCTTATAGAATAATAATATTCCATAGAATTCATATACCATAATTTACTCTGCCATTCTCCAATTGATGAGTATCTATTCTATTTCCAGTTTCTTACCACTACAAAAAGGGATGCCACAGACATTTTTGCACATGTAGGTCTCTTTCCCTCCTTTAAGATTTCCTTGGGATATTATCCCAGTAGAAACACTGCTGCCAAAGTGTATGCACACTTTGAAAACTTTTTGAGTATAGTTCCAAACTGCTCTCCAGAATGACTGGATATGTCCACAATTCCACCAATAATGTGTCAGTGTCCTAGTTTTCCCACATCCCCTCCAACATCGGTCAATATCGTTTCCTGTCATCTTAGCCAATCTGACAGATGTGTAGTGGTACCTCAGAGTTGTCTTTATTTGTATTTCTCTGATCAATAGTGATTTGGAGCACCTTTTCATATGACTACAAATGGTTTCAATTTCTTCATCTGAAAATTGTCTGTTTGTATCCTCTGACCATTTATCAATTGGAGAATGGCTTGATTTCTTATAAATTAGAGTCAATTCTCTTTGTATTTTGGAAATGAGGCTTTTATCAGAACCTTTAACTGTAAAAATGTTTTCCCAGTGTATTGCTTTCCTTTTAATCTTGTCTTCATTAGTTTTGTTTCTACAAAACCTTTTTAACTTAATATAATTAAAATTATCTATTTTCTGATCAATAATGATCTCTAATTCTTTTTTGGTCACAAATTTCTTCCTCCTCCACAAATGTGAGAGGTAAACTATTCTATGTTCTTCTGATTGTTTTATAATATCATTCATTATGTCTAGATCATGAACCCATTTCAACCTGATCTTGGTATATGGTGTTAAGTGTGGGTCGATGCCTACTTTCTGCCATACTAGTTTCCAATTTTCCCAGAAGTTTTTGTCAATTAGTGAATTCTTAACCCAAAAGCTAGGATCTTTGTGTTTGTTGAATATTAGATTGCTATAGACATTGACTATTTTGTTCTGCAAACCTACCCTATTCCACTAATCAACTTCTCAATTTTTTAGCCAATACCAAATGGTTTTGATGACTGCTGCTTTACAATATAGTTTTAGATCTAGTACAGCTTAGCCACCTTCATTTGCTTTTCTCTTCATTAATTCCTTTGAGATTCTTGATCTTTTGTTCTAGATGAATTTTGTTGTAATTTTTTCTAGGTCAGTAAAATAATTTCTTGGGAGTTTGACTGGTATAACACTAAATAAATATATTAGTTTAGGTAGTATTGTCATCTTTATTATATTCACTTGACCTATCGAAGAGTGCTTGATATTTTTCCAGTTGCTTAGATCTGATTTTGTCTGTGTGGAAGTGTTGGACTTGGTAACTAAGAGATCATTAGTAACTTTGGCAAATATAGTTTCATTGCAGTGATAAGGTTGGAAACTGCTTATACATAATTAATAAGAGAGTGAGAGAAGAAAAATGAAGGTACCTACTATAAGTGACTTTTTGAAGAAGGTAAGCTACAAAAGATGAAATATAGTAAAATGGAGATAGATTGACCAAGTGTGGATTTTTTCAGTTTGAGGGAAATATGCCCATATTTGTACATAGTAGGCAATGAGCCAATAGTTAAGAGGAGATTGAATTTAAGTGAAAGACTAGGAATTACATTGGGGTTAATCTGCTGGAAGACAAGGGTTGGAATAGAATTGCTTGAACAAATAGAACAATTAACCTTAAGAGGGAGTAAGGTCACTGCCATGTGAGGAGAAACTGGCAAAAGGCACCTGAGCTATAAGAGATGAAGAAGAAAGGAGAAAAGGAAATTTGTGGCAGATGGCCTCATTGTTCTCTGTAAAATATGAGACAAAATTCTCAGCTGAGAGACTAAGAAGAGGGGAAGCCATGTGAGGTTTGAAAAACAATGTAGGAACCTCTGTGTGGAAAAAATGGGGGAAGATGACCAATCAGAAATTTCTAAATTTTCCAGATTTCCTAAGAGGCAGAAAATCACCATGAAATAAATATAGAGCACCAAAAATAAAGGAGCAGCAGTTGTCTTCTTAAGACACCTTGAGAGAACTTCAGAAAAGAGCCCATTCATGGGCTACAATTTAAGTCTGAGTGAAGTGTGAACATCTACAAACTAACTTCACCGAATAAACAATTCTGAAGTCATTCTGAAGGAAGCAGAGTATTACTCAAGAAATTTCATCTCATGAACTTTTTCCTCACAAATTTTCATCTAAGAAACAGCAAACTACTGAATGGGGGCAAATTAAAGGATTTCCAGAAGTAGCTGACCAGACTATCCTAATCTGTTGCTATGGAAAATAAGGAATAATCACAAATCCAGTGGGATTACAAGGCACAAGAACACTTTTGGCTGGGGCTTAGAGGAGGAAGAAAGAAGCACCTGTAATTGAGTCCCTAAAGAAAACTCAGAAAACAACAGTAAGGAGCTTCTAAAGTCTAAAGTTGCCCACAACTCAGGATTAAAACTTGATTAGAATAATATTAGGCTGCTAAAAATAAAATGAAACAAATTAAAAATAAAAATGAGTAAACAAAGGAAAAAGAACTAGACCGCTGATACAGTAATTCCAAATGTTCATAAGCACAAAAAGTATTCTAAAAAAAGAATTAAAGACAAAATATGAAAAAAGGAGAACAAATTAATATGGGAAGCCTTAATCCAAGAAAATTATAAGAAAGTTAAACAATTAGAAAAGGAAAAGTAAAATATTTATTTATTTAATTTTTTTTTCTTTTTTTATTAAAGCTTTTTCTTTTCAAAACATATGCTAGGATAATTTTTCATCACTGACACTTGCAAAATCTTGTGTTCCAATTTCTTTCTTTCTTCTCCCCACCCCCTTCCCTAGATAACAAGTAATCCAGTATATGTTAAACATGATAAAAATATATGTAAATCCAACATAGGAAAAAATGAGAAAGAAAATCAAATTCAAGCAAACAACAACAGAAAAAGTGAAAATGTGATCCACACTCAGTTCTCACAGCCTTCTCTTTGAGTATAAATGGCTCTCATCATCACAAGATCCTTGTAACTAGCCTGAATGGTCTCACTTTTTTGAAGATAATAATTCATATTTATAGTGTTTAAGTTTGCAATGCACCTTTTTATAAAGCTTTTTTTAAATTTTCAAAACATATGCATGGATAATTTGACAGCATTGACTCTTGAATAACCTTCTGTTACAGATTTTCTCCTCCTTTCCCCACCCCCTCCCTTAGATAGGAAGCAATTCAATATATGTTAAACATGTTAAAATACGTGTTAAATCCAATATGTATAAACATATTTATACAATTCTCTTTCTGCACAAGAGAAATCAGATCAAGAAAAGAAAATAAATGAGTAAGAAAACAAAATGCAAGTGAAGAACAATAAAGAGTGAGAATGTTATGTTGTGATCCACATTCGGTTCCTACAGGTCTCTCTCTGGGGTGAATGGCTCTCTTAATCACAAGATTATTGGAATTGGCATCAATCATTTCATTTTTGGAAAGAGTCACATTCATCAGGATTGATCATCCTATAATATTGATGATGTATACAATAATCTCCTGGTTCTGCTCATTTCACTTAGTAACAGTTTATGTAAGTATCTTCAGGCTTTCTAAAATCATCATCCTGATCATTTCTTACAGAACTATAATATTCCCAAACACTGAATTATCTCATTGTTAAAGAGAGCTACATCCATCAAAATTGATCATCATATAATCTTATAATCATATAATCATATAATCTTGTTGTGGTGGTGTACTCCTAGTTCTGCTCATTTCACTTTAGCTTTTTATTTTCAAAATACATGCAGAAATAGTTTTCAATATTCACCCTTGCAACACCTTGTGTTCTAAATTTTTCTTTTCTTCCTTTCCCCACCTCCTCCCCTAGACAGAACAAAATACAATATATGTTAGACATGTGTAATTCTTCTAAATATATTGCCACATATATCATGCTCCACAAAAAAAAAATCAGATCAAAAAGGGAAAAAAATTAAGAAAGAAAAAAGCAAACAACAACAAAAAAGGTGAAAAATGGGATCCATATTCAGTTCTTAGTCCTCTTTCTGGATGCAGTTGGCTCTCTCCATCATAAGTCTATTGAAACTGGCCTGAATCACCTCATTGTTGAAAAGAGCCAAGTCACTCACAGTTGATCATCATATGATCTTGTTGTTCATATTTTCTTGGTTTTACTCACTTCACTTAGCATCAGTTTGTGTAAATTTCTCCAGGCCTTTCTGAAATCATCCAGCTGATCATTTCTTAAAGAATAAGAATATTCCATTACATTCATATATCATTATTTATTCAGCCATTCCTCAGCTGATGGGCATATACTTGGTAAGAAACAAAGTTTTAATGAAAAATATAACTCCTTGCAAACTGGAATCTTGACACCAAGATAAAATAAAACTAGAAAACTAGAAGACAATATGAAATATCTTATCAGAACAACAACTGATGTAGAAAAGAAATGGGAGAGAATAGATAATATTTGTTGGACTAACTGAATGTAATGATCAATAAAAGAACCTTGATGCACTATTACAAGAAATTAGTGGGGAAAATTATCCTGAAGTCCTAGAAAAAGAGAGTAAAGTAGAAATAGGAAGCATCCATTAATCTGAAAGAGATCTTAGAAAGAAAATTTACAGGAATGCCATAGCTAAGTATCAAAATTCATCAGTTCAAAAAGAAAATATTGACAAGTATGAAGAAAAAATGATTTAAAAACTAGGAAAGCAATCAGTAGTAACTTCTACATTAAGAGATCATGGGTCTTAGAACTTTATATTCTGAAGCAAAAAAAAAGCTTATCAAAGAATAACTTATTCAGCAAAGTTGAGTATTATCCTAAATAAAAAGAAAAAAGGATATTTTATGAACTTGCATGAAATAATGAGGGACAAAATGATCAATACCATCAGAACATTACATACATTACATATACCAATTTTATTTTAAGTATGGTTTTGAGTGAATAAGATATTTTAACCATCATAAATACCCAGATTAACTAAAAAAGACATATGAATACAGATGATATCTGCATCTAAAAAAGTGATAAGTAGACACAGAGAATAATTTTACATACATATATACACACAATCATCTGCCTATTTTTGTCTAATGAAATTAATCTCTAGGGTGTTGGGGAAAGGAAGACAAAAGTAAATAAGAAAGATGTTTATATGATAATTTTGTTTTATATTTTAAAATAATAGCAAATTAAGCATAGTAGATTTGCAGTTTCATGAACAATCATGTTTTTTTTTTTATTTAACTGTTTTTCAGATGCTTGTTTAAATCAAAACAAACAAATACATAAATGAAAATTATGGAAAGTGGGATAGTGTGTTCATAAAAGGTGCTAGAGTAGGATGTCTTAGCAGCCCTGTAACATAAATTTGAAGTGGATTCAGTCAAAAGGACTCTCTGGTTTTCTCTACTTCTGTTTATTAGCATGTGTATAGCACTTAAGGTGGCAAATGGTGGGAGTGATCCTTGACTGAGACTATATATTAAGGGCTGGGAAAGGGATTGAAAAGAAAAGAACAATGTAAACTTGAATTGACTCACCAAGAAGTCCATATGGGAAAAAACAGAGAGTGGATACTGCAGGGGAGATGGACTGGGAAAAAAAAAAGTTCATTTAAAGGCTTAGCAGTTACAGAATAGATAAAAAAGTAGAGTTTTATAAAGGAAGGCAAAGAGAAAGGAAAGCCAATAGATTGTGGTTGGATTAGGGTATTTCAGAGTTGTTAAACAGAATTGGTATTTTGTTGGTGGTAATAAAATCAAGGTAATGACCATCTTTGTATGTAGCAAAGAAAGAGTGGAGTACCCATGGCAGGTGAGGAGTTTAAAAAAATAGCAGTCTGAATTTTTACTGGTGAGGTGATTATGAATAGCATGGATCTCAAAGAAAGAGAGGTTATTGAGTGATGGGGGAGAATATGGAAGTGGCAATGTGGAGCAAGGAATATTATAATTCCTCTGCTGTTAGGATTCTTACAAGGTGCTAAGTCACTGAAATTGATAAAGACAATACTTATCTAATTTAACATGGTTCAGTATGATTGATCTGATCCTACAAGGAGATGTTATGGGCCAAAACTTGAAACAAGGTACCCAGTGGAATTGATGAGATAACTATTCTCTAATTTACATGTACTTAGTATTTACTATAATTCCACAAGATTCACACCTTTAAGAGAGAATATATAAGGAGGAGCTGACAAGCTCACTATAGGAAAAGCCTCCTCTTTGACTTCCGGGAGATTCACAAGTCAGAAACCCACAAGCCCACTCTCTGGAAGGAGGAGTCAAGATTCATTCTAACTTCCACCTTTGTGCTGGCTGGAGACATTGGGCAGACGAGAGGCTGAAGCTGTCAGAGACAAAGGACTAGCAGCATGAGCTCTTGGAATCAAGGAGAGAGATAGGCCTCTATTAAAGCTAACCTGGCCCCAGGAAAAGAGACAAGACTTTGAAGGACAAAATAAAGGATCTGGACTTTAATCCCTGACTGAATTTGGGGTCATTACACTAAACTGAAACTAAGGCTGCCTCCAGAAGCTCCCCACGAAATCTGTTCCTAGAGAACATTATACTTTAGAGAAGAGAACACTACACTCTGCCTTGACCAAACAGGCAAAGAAAAGCAAATGAAAATGCAGCTGTTATTGGAAAGAGTGGCTAATGAGGTTGTGTCATCAGGAGAAAACCAAGTTTCAATAAGAGTTAGTAAACAGAAGGACTGTGACAGCAAAAGATTTAAGATGAAGGGAATGTTATTATGTATAAAACAAGGCATTCCAAAGGATACAGTGGAAAGGATAAGTAGGATTATGTTGAAACTTTGGGATGGGTGGGCTGAGAAATATTGGAATGTAGAGTGAAGGAAAGAGAAAGAAGGAAAAAAAAAAAAGAAAAGAATGTGTGCTACCCAACTGGTTACTTCCTGTTGGGTCCCATGTGGGACAATTCCTACTACTATTCACAGAGGTTATTGTTCATTCACTTAAATTTTGTCCCCAGTATATATACATACATATATATATATATATATATATATATATGTATATGTACATATATATATACATATACACACACACACACACACACACACACACATATATATATATATATATATATATATATATATATGTCACTGTGAAGGGAAAGTTAGATCTATTCCTATAACTACAGAAAGAGTAAAAGGACTTAAGTAGGAACAATATGAAATTAGAGCAATATCTTATTGTTTTCATAATACTTGCACCCTCATTGCCTGTTCCAGTACCATTCCCATGCAATGGAACTTGGAGGCACAAGTGCTTTGCTCTGCTTTCCTTATATAAGTTTCTGCCTCTATTGTCAATGTAAAGTGTGTACTCCCGTGGAGAGAAACAAATGTTCTTTATATATACATATACACATAAGTGAAGTCATTTTTCAGCACACTGTAATGATATTTGAAGGAGGTATAGCTTAAAATAATTCTGCCATCCAAAAAAGCTGATTCCCAGATTCACAAGCCTTGTAGGGTCCTACAAAGTTAGAAAAGACTTGAACATGATCCTGTGATGTATGAGGTAGCTGACTGGAGCTAGGGACACAGAACTGAAGACTTGAAAGAAAGGAGACCTAAGTGATTTCCATACTGATGGTCTCAAAAATACTATGATTTTACCAACTAAGCTAGCATAAAAGTAAAATAAGCATGTGTAGTTTTGAAGGTTAGAGATTATTAATGTAGTAAGACAATTCATTGGGGGTATAATTTATATAATTTTCCTTTGATTTATGGATGAATATTGATTAAATATTCTTGATCTTTCAGTGATTTTCTAGGATATATCTCAGGGATACTAAGCAAAAATAAAATAATCTATTAATTATTCGGAGACAAAAAATTAATCTCTAAAATGTTGTAAACTTTTTGCATATACATCTTATAAATATATTACAGGTACACAAAAGGACTTTCACCATAAAGTGGTTGTACTTTTTAGATGACATTACTAATAATAAGTACTAAAATAAATTAATCATCTTTAAGGAAAAGAAAGAATTGATTTGGTGAAACTTTAGCTGAGTCTTGTAAATTGATTTTGATCTTCTGGGCTAATTGATTTAAAAAAAAATTATGTCCTCAGAGCTGTTATGGTAAGCTGAATGGAAAAAATAGAAAATGACAAACTGGCTTCAGATCTAATATAGTCCTATTTTATCTAAAAGAGGCACTTATACAAAAGAATTACATAATTTTCAAGATAATTAATTATTCCAAAAATTGTAGTAAAGATTATTTATATCTTGTTAGCTGATGTTTGCCATTTATTTGTTAATAGAAGAATGAATTATTCTAAAATAGATACATAATTTGTTGATTATGGTTCTTGTATTTTTAAAAGCTTGTTTTTAGATAGGATGTGTAATAATTACAGTCTATATAGTTGGGACTTTGATTTTGATATGTGCCTTGGGGAAGAAAAGGATAGCTATGTGGTACAATGGACCTACGCCAAACCTAGAAAAACATAAAAAGATCTGCATGAAATAATGAAATGAAGCCAGCAGGAGGCTTTCAGACTCAGCACAGATGAGCAATGCTGCTTTATATATCTTTATGCCACTAACAGAGCAAGCCAGTGGTGGAGGCTCAAGCCTCAGTAAATAAGGCAAATTGTCAGCCCTAGAAACCAGGCAACAACATGTGCAACTAGGGAAGGTTAACACATTAAGTACCTGAGGCCTTAACACTCAAAGTTAGTCACAACACCTGTGGCCCTAGCACAAAGATCTTGGGACAGTGGCCCTGTACCCCAGGGGCAGAACTCAACTTCAAAAGTGATGAAATAGATGAAACTGAGCAAGAAACAAAAAGGAACTCTGAACACACAGTGCAAGCAGCTCCACTATCTTTAGATAATCGCCAGGTGATGTGGAGAGATCCAGAAACTGTTGAATGAAAGGGACCAGATAGGTTAACTGCTTAGGGGAGAGGGTTTGTGTGTATCTCTACAGATGGAAAAGGAATCAGATGGATGCCAATGAGCTGTATTCACTTTATCCATCGGAGAGAGATGGAGCAGACTCTTGAAATGAAGGAAAAGACCCAAGAAACATCGGGTACTTGTATCACTGATTGTGCCCACTACTGAAAGAGCCTGGCAGTTATGACTCATGGACATCAAAAATTGTTAATGAGACTGATGCAGGACTTGAAAACCCTCAGGAATCATTGGAATCCCTGAGACATGATGAAACTGTTGTAAGACTTCAAAATCTGCAGGAATCATTGGATTCCCTGACATGGGATGAGACTGTTGCAGGACTTCAAAAACTTGCAGGGATCAATGGATTCCCTAACACATGAAGTAATGAACAATAGATGGTTTTGTACTATCTCTTTGCTGCTATGTGTTTGTTATTATTATGTGTGTTTATTATTTACATATCCTCCTTCTAGGACTTCTGGAAATCTTTTACAACACCATGTTGATTCTTATTGTCTGTTATATCACTAGTTGCATGTACAATTCATGTTTGTTACACCACATTGAGCCTGTGCTGGCTGTGGGGAGAGTCATCACTAATAATCTGTGCTTTATTGCTATGTGATTATGTAATACTTCCCATGCTGATGGGTTTGTGCATACCTGTCTCTAATAAGACTCTTTAGCCCAGAAACCCACTAACAATATCTGGCTTGACTCAACATTTCCCTTTGGTATTTTTCATCTCTCTTCCTGAGAAGTCGGGGGGGGGGGGGAGGGGCAGGTGATCACATCCTTTTCAGTGTTTTCACCTCTTTGAGAAGTCAGGGATGGCATGACCACCTGTGTTCTAAACAAAGGTGTACTTAAATCAGACAACCAAGCACTTAAGGCTAAGTACCTATTTCATATGAGACAATGACTCTATTAGCATATGCTTTAGATAAATGGCTCTTCCCACTGTTTGGTACTTACTCAATGTTTGATGTTAAGATAATCATAGACAAGGATTAGATGGTAGGGTGAGACAGGTCAGAGTCACTTTGGGGCAGTACAAGTTGCAGAGAAATTGATGACTTTGGACTAGAAAATGCAAAATACTTCATTGGCAAGCTTGTGGCAGTTTGTCTGTCTCCTTCACTTCTCCCCCTAAGGGAGACTTTTACTTATCCTGACTCTTGCTAATCCTGAGGCCTCAGGGAGGCGAACTAGGGAGCTAGCCCAGACTTAATAGCATGGGATGTGAGATCTAGGTATATGCCAAATTTCTGACATTATTTTCCAGTTTTGCCAGCAATTTTTGTGAAATGGTAAATTCTGATCCCAGAAGCTGAAGTTTGGTGAGTTATCAAATACTACATCACTGAAGTCACTGATATTGTGTCATGTGTATCTAATCAGTTTCACTGATCCACCAGTCTATTTCTTAGCCAGTTGTGATGACTGCTGCTTTAATAATAGAGTTGTAGGTCTGGGCCTAAAACTAGGCCACTAATCTTTGTATTGCTTTTTTCATCAATTCCCTTGATATTCTTGCCCTTTTGTTCTTCCAGATGAATATTGTTATTTTTTTCTAGGTCTACAAAATAATTTATTGGCAGTTTGGTTGAAGCGCCATTGCACAAGTAGACCAATGTAGATAAAATTTTCATTTTTATTATATTATCGCTATTCATGAGCAATTGATTTTTTCTAATTGTCTAAATCTGATTTTATTTATGTGAGAAATGTTTTGTAAATGTGTTTATATAGTTCGTGGGTTTGTCTTGACAAACAGATACCCAACTATTTTGTTTACAATTATTTTCAATGGAATTTCTCTTCTTATCTCTTGCTGCTTGGCTTTGTTAATAATATATAGAAATGCTGATGATTTGTGAGAATTCATTTACATTTAAAGTTGTTAGTTGTTTCAAGTAGATTTTTGGATGATTTCCTAACATTTCTAAGTATATCATCATATCTGCAAAGAGTGATACTTCTACCTCCTCATTGATTATAATAATTCCTTTAATTTCTTTTTCTTTTTAGTACTAAAACCAACATTTCTTGTACAATATTGAATAATATGGTGATAATGGACAACATTGTTTCAGCTCTGATTTTATTTGGAATGCATACAGCTTCTCTAGATTGCAAATAAGGATTACTACTGAATTTAAATGGATGATGCTTATTATTTTAAAGAAAAACTTTGTTTATCCCTCTGCTTTCTAGTGTTTTAATAAGAATAGGTGCTGTGTTATGTCAAAAGCTTTTTTGAAACTATTGAGGTTATCTTATGATTTCTGCTGGCTTTATTATTGAGATGGTTGATTATGGCAATAGTTTTCCTGACCTTGAATGAGCACTGCATTCCTGGTATCAGATCCCCTTTGGTCATAGTGTACTATCCTGTTGAGAAGTTGTATTCTCTTTGCTAATATTGTATTTTAAAATTTTGCATCAATATTCCTTAGGCAAATTGGTCTGTAATTTTTTGTTATCTGTTATGAGTCTTCTTGTTTTTAGGTATTTAGATATTTTTGTCATAGAAGGCAGGACTCCTTCTTCTCCTATTTTTCCAATAGCTTACATAGTATTGGAATTAATTGTTTTTTAAATGTTTGGTAAAATTCACTTATAAATCCATTTGGTCCTAGTGATTTTTTTCTTAGGGAGTTCCTTGATGACTGGTTTAATTTCTTTTTCTAAAATGGAACTATTTAAATAATTTATTTTTCCTTCTGTTAATTTGGGAAATTTATATTTTTGTAAATATTCATCCATTTTGATTAGATTTTCAGACTTGCAAGTATACAGTTGGGCAAAATAGCTCCTAATTATTACTTTAATTCTTTTTCATTGGTGGTGAATTCACCTTTTTCATTTGTGGTTCTGGTAATTTTTTTTTCTTTCTTTTTTCTTATCAAATTAGCCAAAAGTTAATTTGTTGGGTTTTTTCATAAAACCAGCTCTTAGTTTTATTAAATAGTTCAATCATTTTCTTAGTTTCAATTTTATTAATTTCTCCTTTGAGTTTTATAATTAATAATTTGATATTTTATTGGGGGAGTTTAATTTGTTGTTTTTTTCTAGCTTTTTTTAGTTGCATGCCCAATTCATTGATTTTTTTTTTCTATTTTCAATTCATTGATCTTTTTTCCTATTTTATTCATGTTTATTTATTCTTATTTCAAAGTATAAAATTTCCCCTAAGAAGTGCTTTGGTTGTATCCCAATGGTTTTGGCATGTTGTCTCATTATTGTCAGTCTCTTGTTGAAATTATGGATGTTTATGTCATTTGTTGTTTGACCTACTCATTATTTAGAATTGGATTACATAATTTATTATTTTTTGTTTATCTTTCCCTAGCCTTTTATTGAATATAATTTTATTGTGTAGTAGTCTGAAAAGGAAGCATTTACTATTTCTTCCTTTCTGCATTTGATTGTCAGGGTTTAATGCCTTAATACATGGTCAAGTTCTGTCCCCATTCAATTTTCTTCAGAGATCTATCATATTTACTTTTTTTAGGATTCTTTTAATCTTCCTAATTTCTTTTTTGTTTATTTTGTGGTTAGATTTGTCTAATTCTGAGAGGGGAAGGTTGAGGTCCACCACTAATATACATTTGCCACCTATTTATTTTTCCCTTGTTTAATTTTGTATGCTTTTCTTGAATCCTGTGTTTGAAGATCAAAATCAAACCAAATCAAAATTTAGTTATGTTTTTTCCAATAGAAATGATTGAAAGTTTCTTACTTTTTTGAAGATCCATCTACTCCCCTGAAAGATGATGCTTAGTCTCATTGAGTAATTAATTCTTGGTTGTAACTCCAGATCATATCCTTCCAGAATATGACATTCCAGGCCTTCAGATCCTTTATTGAAGATGCCATCATATCCTAGGCAAACCTGACGTTACTCCTTTATATTCAAAATTTTTTTTTCTGACTGTTTACAATATTTTTTCCCTCAGATTTATAGTTCTGGAGTTTTGCAACAATGCTTCTTGTAATTTTCCTTATGGGGTCTTTTTCTGGAGGTGAATAATGGATTCTTTCAATAACTATTTCCCCTTTGGTTCTAGTATATCATGGATGCTTTCCTTGGTGATTTCTTGAAAAATTATATCTCTGCTTTTTTTTGTTTTGTTTTGTTTTTGATCATGACCTTCAGGTAGACCAATAATTTTTATTTTTTATTTATTTTTTATTTTTTAATTTTAAAGTTTTATTTGATTTCAGTTTTTATTTTATTTTATTTTATTTTTATTAATTTTTATAATTATAATATTTTCTTTGACAGTACATATGCATAGGTATTTTTTTTTACATTATCGCTTGTACTCCCTTCTGTTCTGAGTTTTTCCCCTCCTTCCCTCCACCCCCTCCCCTAGATGGCAGGCATTCCCATACATATTAAATATCTTATAATATATCCTAGGTTCAATAAATATGTGCAGAACCGAATTTTGTTATTGTTGTTGTTGTTGCAAAGGAAGGATTGTATTCAGAAGGTAAAAATAATCTTGGAAGAGAAACAAAACAAAACAAAACAAAACAATGCTCACAGTTTACACTCATTTCCCAGTGTTTCTTTTCTGGATGTAGCTGATTCTGTCCATCATTGATCAATTGGAATTAGATTAGCTCTTTTCTATGTTGAAGATATTCACTTCCATCAGAATGCATCCTCATACAGTATCATTGTTGAAGTGTATAATGATCTCCTAGTTCTGCTCGTTTAACTCAGCATCAGTTGATGTAAGTCTCTCCAAGCTTCTCTGTATTCCTCCTGTATTCTTACAGAACAATAATATTCCATAACATTCATATACCACAATTTACCCAACCATTCTCCAATTAATGGACATCCATTCATTTTCCAGTTTCTAGCCACTATGAAAAGGGCTGCCACAAACATTTTGGCTCATACAGGTCCCTTCCCCTCTTTAGTATTTCCTTGGAACCCAGTAGTAGCACTGCTGGGTCAAAGGGTATGCACATTTTGATAACCTTTTGGGCATAATTCCAGATTGCTCTCCAGAATGGTTGGATTCTTTCACAATTCCACCAACAATGCATCAATGTCCCAGTTTTCCCAGAGCCCCTCCAACATTCATCGTTATTTGTTCCTGTCATCTTAGCCAATCTGACAGGTGTGTAGTGGTATCTCAGAGTTGTCTTAATTTACATTTGTCTGATCAATAGTGATTTGGAACACTCTTTCATATGAGTGAAATTAGTTTTAATTTCATCATCTGAAAATTGTCTGTTCATATCCTTTGACCATTTATCAATTGGAGAATGGTTTGATTTCTTATAAATTAAAGTCAATTCTCTATATATTTTGGAGATGAGGTCTTTATCAGAACCTTTAACTGTAAAAATGTTTTCCCAATTTGTTACTTCCCTTCTAATCTTGTTGGCATTAGTTTTGTTTGTGCAGAAGCTTTTTAATTTGGTGTAATCAAATTTTTCTATTTTGTGATCAATAATGGTCTCTAGTTCTCCCTTGGACACAAACTCCTTCCTCCTCCACAAGTCCAAGAGGTAAACTATCCCATGTTCCTCCAATTTATTTATGATTTCTTTCTTTATGCCTAAATCTTGGACCCATTTTGATCTTATCTTAGTATGTGGTGTTAAATGTGGGTCCATGCCTAGTTTCTGCCATGACCAATAATTTTTAAATTGTCTCTTCTGGACTATTTTCCAGGTTGCCTGTTTTTCCAGTGACATATTTACTTCCATTTTTTTATTCTTTTCCATGTATTTGACTAACTTTTGCTGTCTCATAGAGTCATTATCTTCCATTTGTTCTGTTCTGTTTTTTAATGTGTGAT
Organism: Sminthopsis crassicaudata; assembly: GCF_048593235.1. NCBI lineage: Eukaryota > Metazoa > Chordata > Mammalia > Dasyuromorphia > Dasyuridae > Sminthopsis > Sminthopsis crassicaudata. Next base: position 188,318,364 of record NC_133619.1, read on the forward strand.
TTTCTTCAGTTAGCTTTTGTATCTCTTTTTCCATTTCATCAATCCTACTTTTCAAGGTGATGCTTTCCATACTGATTTTTTTTTTTACATTTGGTCTATTGTGTTTTTTAATGGAATTGATTTTTTAGTGAATATATATAGCATTTGGGCACTCATATTTTTTTAAGGAATTGCCTTCCTTTTCCATATGTCTTGTTTCTTTTCTCACTTTTTTCTTCTATCTTTCTTGTTTGACTTTTAAAATCTTTTACAAGCATTTTCAAGAACACTCTTTCGGTTTAAGATCAATTCATATCACTCTTTGAGATTTTCTTTGTGGACATTTTGTCCTCATTTGAATTGGTGTTTTGGTCTTCCCTGTCACCATAATAGTTTTCTAGGGTCAAGAGTTTTTCTGTTTCTATTTCATTTTCTCTCATTTTCTTTTTGTATTTCCTCTATTGTGACTTTTATGGTTGATCTCTGCTTCTGGGGTAAGAGTGGCACCATCCCAAGCTTCCTGTGTAGCTCTGAGGCTTGGCTTTGAGCAGAGGGGCCCCTTGTGTTTGGTATCTTGCTCACAGTAGGGGATAGCATTGCCCTCTCTTTCCAGAAAATAATCTGATTTCCAAAGTTTGTCTTCTGAGCTAGAACTGAGAGCTGTCCGACTGGCCTGCTCTACTTTTGAGCCAGGACTAAGGGTCTCAGTTGCTGATCTGTTGTGTTTAAGACCCTCTCAATGGCTTTCCCAGAGTTCCTCTGAACTGGGCTGAACAAGTGACCTCTTTTGAAGTCCTCCCAATCTATCTTGAGGTGGAGAGTGGTATCTTTTTATTTTTTTGTTAAACCTTTTTATTTTCAAAACATATGCATGGATAATTTTCAACATTCACCCTGGAAAAACCTTGTGTTTCAATGTTTTTTCTTCCCTTCTCCACCCCCTTCCCCTATATGTTAAGTAACATAATATATGTTAAGTATGCAATTCTTCTTTTTTTGCTTTTTATTTTTAATTTTTAAAATGTATAATTATTATTATTTTTAATTAAAACTTTTTATTTACAATACATATGCATGGGTAATTTTTCAACATTGATCCTTTCAGAGCCTTATGTTCCAAATTATCCCCTCCTTTCCCCCACTCCCTCCCTTAGATGGCAGGTAGTTCAATATGTGTTAAATATGTTAAAATGTGTGTTAAATCCAATAAATGTATACATAGTTACACAGTTATCTTGCTGCACAAGAAAAATCGAATAAATAAGAAAAAGGGAAAGAGAACAAAATGCAAGCAAATAACAATAGAAAGTGTGAGAATGCTATGTTATATTCCACAATCAGTCCCACAGTCCTCTCTTTGGGTACAGATGACTCTCTTAATCACTGAACAACTGGAATTGGTGAATCATCTCATTGTTGAAGAGAGTCACATCCATCAGAATTGATCATCATATAGTCTTTTGTTGCAGTGTATAATGATCTTCTGGTTCTGCTCATTTTACCTAGCATCAGTGCTTGTAAGTCTCGCCAAGCCACTCTGAAATCATCCTGCTGATTGTTTCTTATAGAACAATAATATTCCATAACATTCATAAACTATAATTTATTCAACCATTCTCCAATTGATGGACATCCATTCAGTTTCCAGTTTCTTGCCACTACAAAAAGGGCTGCCACAAACATTGCACATGTGGGTTTCTTTCCCTCCTTTAAGATCTCTTTGGTTTATAGGCCCAGTAGAAACAATTCTGGGTCAAAGGGTACTAGGCAATTCTTCTAAACATATTTTTACAATAATCGTGCTACATAAGAAAAATCAGATCAAAAAGGAAAAAAAATGAGAAAGAAAACAAAATGCAAGTGAACAACAACAAAATATTATTTTGGAATCCATACTTAGTTCCCACTATCCTCTCTCTGAGTGTAGATGTCTCTCTTCATCACAAGACCATTAGAATTGGCTTGATGCATTCTTGAAAAAAGCCATGTTCATTAGAATTGATCATTGCATAATCTTGTTGCTATGTACAATGATCTCCTACTTCTACTTACTTCACTTAGCATCAGCCCATGTAAAATCTCTTCTGTCCTCTCTGAAATCATCCTTATCATTTCTTATGGAACAATTGTATTCCATAACATTCATATAACACTAAGTTATTCAGCCGTTCTCCAGTTTCCAGTTTCTGTTTCTTGCCGCTACAAAAAGGGCAGCCACAAACATTTTTGCACATGTGGATCCCATTCCTTCCTTTATGATCTCTTCAGGATACAAGCTCAGTAGAAACACTGCTGGATCAAAGAACATGCAGAGTTTGATAGTCCTTTGGGCATAGTTCCAAATTGCTTAAAATGTGGTTTTGTTCCATCAGACTCTCTTCAGAGGCTTGGTTTCATGTGGTTTTTGAGGAAAACTGGGAGATTTCCAACAGCTTCCTGACTTCACTCCACCATTTTGGCTCTGTTCCCATCTATTAACTTTGAAAGTTTTATCCATAATTAGAGAGGTAGACAATCCATCTTGAAGCATGGAAAGCCTGCCATTAACTTAAATCATTTTCATATTTTCATGAGATATTATTAAAATTAATTACACACATATTTTGATCTGTTTTCATTTATTTTTACCAACTTGTGAACTATTTAATAGATGATATTTCCTATGAATCCCTTTTAGACTTTTTACATTGGGCCTTTTGTTTTAGTATTTGATGTTCAAGAATATATGTACACAATTAGCATCTCATATTTTGGTTTCTGTTATTTTCAAAGATGACTTCTCCCATCTTTTCTAAAAGTCAAAACCAAGGTTAGACTGGCCTAAGCTATTCTCTGTAAAATCATTCTAGCTTTCAATGATAACTCATTTTCTTATTACACGTTTACATTATAGGTCTTATCATGAAGCAAAATGAAGTTCATTGGATTATAATTTCCAGACCCCTCTCACTACTCTTTTCCGAAAACTAGAGTGTTTGACTTTGCTTTCTTTTGTGATATTATCTACAGTATATATACACCTATTCTTTGTGATTTGAATTAATAAAGTCAACTGGTACTTTTATACTACCTATTTCACATGATCCCTTCTTATTAACTATTTTTATTGTTTATTTCTCAGGCCAAAATTATTTTCTTTGGCATATATAGTAAGTAGAATTGTTTTGCTATCTCACCAGTTGGTGAGTGAAAGGATGTAAACCAGTGGTAGGAAACATCATTTTCCACTAAGGGCTATTTGGATATTTTATAAGATCATTTGTGGACCACACAAAATTCTCAACTTAAAAACTCAAGCAGTGGGAGGTTTTGTATCTTGCTTTTTAGTGCATCATTGCCTGTGGTTGCCTTGACAGGCCCAGACAAAATCATTTTGTGGGCCTTATATAGCTTATGGGTTGGATATTATCCATTCTGTTTTAAACAAATATAGGAAACTTTGGAGCAGGAGTAAGGTGAGAAATGGAGGACAGATTATGAGTTCTATTTAGATATGTTAAGTATGAGATGCTGAAGTAGGTCAAAGTGTGAAATCTATATGGAGATATTTTGTCATATGAGATTAGAACTCTCTCCTACTCCTCTTAATACTCTTAATGCTCTTGGATAGGCCGAGCGAATATAATAAAGATGACAATACTCCCCAAACTAATCTATTTATTTAGTGCTATACCAATCAGACTCCCAAGAAACTATTTTAATGACCTAGAAAAAATAACAACAAAATTCATATGGAAGAATAAAAGGTCAAGAATTGCAAGGGAACTAATGAAAAAAAACTCAGAGGAAGGTGGTCTAAGTGTACCTGATCTAAAGCTATATTATATAGCAGCAGTCACCAAAACCATTTGGTATTGGCTACAAAATAGACCGGTAGATCAGTGGAACAGATTAGATACAAAGGTCAAAAAAGGGTACATCTATAGCAATCTAATCTTTGACAAACCCAAAGATTCCAACATTAGGGATAAAAATTCATTATTCGGAAAAAACTGTTGGGAAAACTGGAAATTAGTATGGCAGAAATTAGATATGGATCCACACTTAACACCATATACCAAGATAAGATCAAAATGGGTCCATGATTTAGGCATAAAGAGGGAGATAATAAATAGATTGGAGGAACAGAGGATAATCTACCTCTCAGACTTGTGGAGGAGGAAAGAATTTATGACCAGAGGAGAACTAGAGATCATTATTGATCACAAAATAGAAGATTTTGATTACATCAAACTAAAAAGTTTCTGTACAAATAATACTAATGCAAACAAGATTAGAAGGGAAATAACAAATTGGGAAAATATTTTTAAAAACAAAGGTTCTGACAAAGGTCTCATTTCCAAAATATATAGAGAACTGACCCAAATTTATAAGAAACCGAACCATTCTCCAATTGATAAATGGTCAAAGGATATGAACAGACAATTCTCAGAGGAAGAAATTGAAACTATATCCACTCACATGAAAGAGTGTTCCAAATCACTACTGATCAGAGAAATGCAAATTAAGACCACTCTGAGATACCACTACACACCTGTCAGATTGGCTAAGATGACAGGAACAAATAATGACAAATGTTGGAGGGGATGTGGGGAAACTGGGACACTAATACATTGCTGGTGGAGTTGTGAAAGAATCCAGCCATTCTGGAGAGCAATCTGGAATTATGCCCAAAAAGTTATCAAACTGTGCATACCCTTTGACCCAGCAGCGCTACTACTGGGATTATATCCCAAAGAAATACTAAAGAGCGGAAAGAGACATATATGTGCCAAAATGTTTGTGGCAGCTCTTTTTGTTGTAGCTAGAAACTGGAGGATGAATGGATGTCCATCAGTTGGAGAATGGTTGGGTAAATTGTGGTATATGAACGTTATGGAATATTATTGCTCGGTAAGAAATGACCAGCAGGAGGAATATAGAGAGGCCTGGAGAGACTTAAATCAACTGATGCTGAGTGAAATGAGCAGAACCAGAAGATCACTGTACACTTCAACAACAATGCTGTATGAGGATGTATTCTGATGGAAGTGGAAATCTTCAACATAAAGAAGATCCAACTCACTTCCAGTTGATCAATGATGGACAGAGGTAGCTGCACCCAGAGAAGAAACACTGGGAGGGGAATGAAAATTGTTAGCACTAATATCTGTCTGCCCAGGTTGCATGTACCTTCGGAATCTAATGTTTATTGTGCAACAAGAAAGTGATATTCGCACACATGTATTGTACCTAGACTATATTGTAACACATGTAAAATGTATGGTATTGCCTGTCGTCGGGGGGAGGGAATAGAGGGAGGGGGGGTAAATTGGAAAAATGAATACAAGGGATAATATTATAAAATATATATATATATATATAATAAAAAAAAAAAAAAAAGCTAAAAAAAAAAAAAAAAAAAAAAAAAATAAAAAAAAAATAAAAAAAAAAAATACCTATTGGACTGCTTCTTCTCCATCTCCTTTGCTGGAATTTTATCCAGGTTGCATATCCATGAGTGTCCCATAAGAACTCTGTTTTGAGTCTACTTCTTTTTCATTATATTTCACTCAATTATTTAGCTCCCATGGATTCAGTATCATTTCAATACTCTCAATTCTCAGATCTATTTATTTAGCAGTAATCCCTCTGCTGTACTCTAGTGTTGTATCTCCATCTACTTATTTTAAATTTTAAATTTTATATTTCAAAGGTGTCTTATAGACAACTTTAACTCAACATATCTACATCTGACTTCATCATCTTTCCCCACGTCATTGCTCTCTTTTTTCTTTTCTTCTATTCCTGTTCAAGATACTAGCTTATAACCTAGATGTTACTTTTCTCATATCCTATATCCAATCTATTGCCAAGATATGTTAATGTATTTTATTCTGGTTCTTCAGACAACTCCCCTTGCCTTTCAGAAAGTATATTTAGTTTATAAGTAGCCTGTATAAAGTAATAATAGCAGGAAGTAAAGTTGCAAAGGGATCCCTAAAAGTCATGTATAGACTGTCCCAAAGATTAAAGGAGTATAATTTGCAAAATGTATTTTATATTAATAAAAAAATCACATCTTGAGACTGTGTTTAAACAAGGAAAATCTATTTAGACCTTGTTGTCATGAGGACTTTGGTCCTATGATATGTAAACCTCAGATATACTCCATAAACATCCACAGTAAGATAAGAAGAACACCAAATGGTGCCAATAACTTCTAGATGAGGTAGATTTTTCAACTTGAATGTTTTTCTGACAACTTTGATAGGAAGTGGATGTACTAATGAACTATCCACCAGGCCACATGGATAAGAGTTAGTCTATTCTCAATGGCTCTATTTTTTTCCTTTAGGCAATTGGGGTTAAGTGATAACCCAGGTTCACATAGCTATGGAGTGTTAAGTATCTGAGATCAGATTTGAACTCAGATCCTCCTGACTTCAGAGCTGGTGTTCTGTCCACTGTGCTATCTAGTTGCCCTGAGTTAGTCTATTCTCCACCAAAACACTGTGAAAATGAGACCCCCAAACTCTTGACCCCCCCAAAATTGTAGTGTTCTGGTTTAGCTTTTTGGAGATGTTAGGACCAGCCTTTGTTTTAGCAGAGTAATCATCACGAGAATAAGCAGGGATAAAGTCCAAAAGCTTTATTGTCTCCTTCACAGTCTGTCTCCTTTGCCTGGGGCCCAGCTAGCTTTCTGGAGGCCTTTACATAGGCCTTGGTCTCAGTGGAGAAATGAAGGCAGACAGGCCAGCCACCAAGATGGTAGGAAATGGAATGACTCTCTCCCAGTCCTCTTTGGTTCTTATATAGTCTAAGTACATCTGTAGTGTCTGGTTGTCTCTCAATTATAATCCTTCTCTGAGAGGAGATCTCTTTTCTGTAAATCCTTTTCTCTGTGAGTAGGTTTCTTGGGAGGCTTCTGGAGCCTCCAGCCAGAACAAAGGCAGAATCTGGAAACCTCTTCTTCCTGAATTCTGGCTCTGAATCTCCTCGAGCTTTCCTGAAATTCTCTTGGGAAGTCTTGTCCTTCCCCAATCCAGACTGCTTCCTTTCAGGCTGTCTTCCAAACTCAAATGTCCTGGGAAGCAGCCTTGGTGGCTCCTTATATCCTCCCAGAGAATGGGCTTGTGGGTACACCCAGGGGCTTGTGGGAACTCCTTACTGACCAATGAGCAAGCTCCTTTTAAGTATTCCTTCAAAGATGCAAACTTCCTTAAAAATCTGAACTAAAGGTGTGAACTCTGAGCTAGGGAATTGCCAAGTACCGACTTACCACCTAGTTAGAACCTAACATACATCATCATAGGTGTAAATCTTGTAGAACTAAATATTAAGTACTAAATGCATGTAAACTAGAGAATCATTATCTTAGTGACACTGAGTTAACATCTTGTTGTAAGATTAAATCAATCATACTGAACTAGAGAACTATTAAGTACCATGCTAAACTAGATAACCACTGTATTATCAATTCCACTGAATTAACACTTTCTTTCAACTATACTTCAGAGTTCTGCCCTTTATACAATATTAATTTCATTTTCATTTGCTTCATGCCAAGGATTCCCAACTCAAACCTCACTTCTCAATGCTATTATGGTTTTCCTAGTGAGTACCCAAAGAACCAGATGTGCCATAAATTAATTAGTAATTTGGAAGGTCTGACACTTTTCCTTCATTACTTCTTTAAAATACATATCTTTGACACTACCACCATACTAATACAGGCATTTATCACCTTCTGCCTGAACAATTAAAGGAACAAGAATTGGTCTATCTGCCACATCTCTTCCTATTTTAGACCATCATTGTATTACCTATCAAAGTTAATCTTCCTAAAGTGCAGGTCTGATCACATCAGCCTGCCTGTCTTTGAGAAAGTGAGTCAGGAAGTATTTGCTAATTATACATACATTATTTTATTTTGTAGAATACTGGATTGTATTTGAAACCATATATGCTATGTTTTCAAGTGTCTTACTACCCAAAACATTCATACAACTTCCAGAGAGTACTAATTTGTAATTACAGACTTTTAGTTGCTAAAAAAATCTATAATCTTTTGCTTATAGGCATTGTAGCAAAATCCACATGGGATCTGACATCAAAGTACCTGAATCTCAGCTCTTCCATTTCTTAACTATGTGACTTGGATAAGTCACTGTGTTGAGGTTCCATTTTCTCCACCATAGGATAATGCAGTTGGATAACATGGCATCAAGTATCTTTTTTTTTTTTTTTTTAGCTCTAAAGCCTATAATCATATGGTAACATTGCTACATGATTATCTGTTCCTAAGTAATCTGATTTTTTGTATCTTATTTATTTTAATGCTACTATTTTTGAATGGATCATAATAAATTTCTCTCAGCTTACCTATATATAATATATAACTCTTTTCGATGCATCCTCAGTGCATCTTTACAATTTGAGGTATTGTTATTATAGTTCCTATAATTTTCTTAAGTTTCCCCTAAAACAAATATAAATTTAACAGGCTGATACTTTACTTTTATGTAGGGTTTTTGATTGCAGAATACAGAGTGTTAGGGGTCAGGAATTTGAGATCTCTTTTATAGAGTTTTGGTTGGGGAATAGACAATCTTTTTTTTTTTTTTTTTGCTACCTGGGGTTAGGTTATTAACACATTAGAACTTTACAAAATTACAAAAAATACAAAAAACAGTGAGTGGGATGCAAAGGACCCTTACCCAAAATGACTACAAAGAGATCACTCAAAGTAGAAAGCAGAAAATTGTTTATTATATAGAATCTCATGAGAAGCAGGCAGTCCAGCTGTGCGCGAAAAAGGGAAGTGAAAGTACTCACAGCAGGAGAGCTGAAGAATCATTGAATACACATATTGCATCAAAAGTTAGAGAGCATTGAGAGGCCTGCGGGCCATCTAATTGGTTGTTAATACTGAAAAGATTGGAATGGATGGTTTTAGTTTCCCCCAAATCAGCTGATTTCTAGGAAACCAAAACTTAGACCTTCAGGCTTTAGATAATCGAGATGACAGTGGTCAAGCTAATAGACAAATATTGATAAATGTCAAATACTGATAAATGTCACTGACTAATGTTAAGTAAATATGTCTGCATATTGTATACTTATACAGGACACAGGGAGATAACAAAAACAAAGGGGGGAATTCATACAATACTCATCTTGTAAGTTCTTCATCCTTCCATCTCACACAACATTATTCTAACTAAATAAATTCTTTCTTTCTTTAAAATATGATCCAATTTTTTAAAAATAGATTTCTTAAATTACTATTTTATTGACAGATATATGCATTAAATTGTATAAAGAGAAATTTATGAAATTATACAATTAAAATAACAAGATAAAACAACAATAAAATACTCCCCCCAAAATATCCCCAAATAAATTATAAGATAAAGTAAAACCTAAAACCTCAATCTTCATAAGCAAGTTAAACAACATAAAAAAGAGTTTTTTAATTTAAAAAACAGCATTTTATTTTTCTAATTACATATAAAGATAGTTTGCAATATTTATTTTTATAAGATTTTGAGTTCCAAATTTCCCCTCTCTCGCTTTCTTCCTCTTTCTCCGAGAGAGCAAGAGATTTGATATAGGTTATACATGTATTAAAAAAAAGGTGAAAGTTAAATTTTCTTAGATCATTGCTTTGCTGAACAGAGCTAAATCAATCATAACTGATCATCACTTAGTCTTGCTGTTACCATGTACAAAGTTACAAATTTTTCCTGGTTCTGCCCATTTCACTTAGCATCAGTTTATTAGACTATAGATGTTTTTAATTTCTTCATCTGAAAATTACCTGTTTTAGTATCCTTTGATCATTTATCAATTGGGGAATGATATATATTCTAAATTTGACTCTGTTCTCTATAAATTTTAGAAATGAGGCCTTTATCAAAAACACTGGTTGTAAAAATTATTTCCAGAGGCAGCTAGATCTGCAGTGGATAGAGCACCAGCCCTCTTTAGGAGATGTGAGTTCAAATCTGGCTTCAGACACTTAACCCTTCCTAGCTGTATGACTCTGAGCAAGTCACTTAACCCTAATTGCTTCAAGGCAAAAAAAAAAAAATTCCCAGCTTTCTGCTTCCCTTCTAATATTGCCTGCATTGGTTTTGTTTCTGCAAATCCTTTTTAATTTAATGTAATAAAAATGATTCATTTTGCATTTTATGATCTTCTTTTTCATGTTTCATTATGAATCCCTCCTTTCTTCAAAGATTTGACAGGTAAACTATCTCTTGCTCTCCTGATTATTTATGGTATCAACCTTTATGTCTAAATCATGAATACATTTTGACCTTATCTTGGTACAGGCTGTGAGATGTTGATCTACTTCTAGTTTCTGCCATACAGTTTTCCATTTTTCCTAGCAATTTTTTTTTTATCATAGTGAAATCTTTTACCTGAAGCTGAAGTCTTTGGATTTATTAAAGTAATTTATTGATTACTATAACCATTGACTACTGGGTGTGGCGTACAAAAAAAGGTTTTGTGAAAAATGATTATACATACAACTGTGATCTATTCCCTGACTGATGAAAAGACACAAAAACCATATAGGTTAACTTCAATCAGATAGTTTTACTGAGTCAAAGAACTGTGAGTCAAAAAAATGTATATAGTTTTGTAGTTTTCAGGAAGTTCCAAATGACTTTCCAATATGATCAAACAATTCATAGTTCCGTCAACAGAGTACTCAATTGCCTGTTTTCTTATAACTCTTAAAATTGCTATTTTTCTTTTTTATTTTTTTTATTCTGAAAAGTAGGAAGCGGGGAATAGATAAGATATATCTGAAAGTCAGGGAGATTGAGGTTCAAGTCCTGCAGATTCATATTTGCTATGCAACCCAAAAAAACTTAAATTCCCAGTGACTCCTAGGATAAGCCTTTAAGATAAGTTGCAGAGAAGACATTTATCTACAAATTTCCTTACCACAAGCTCCTTTCCTTGATGAAATCAAAGTTCTAGTTTTTTTAGGTTAATGAGCATTTTTTTGCATTCTGTATCAATTCTTAAAAGTTTTGTTGTATTTTTTTTTGCATTCTTTATAGTCATTATTGGCATTCAAGGTGTCACAGTATATTGTTAAGGCTGAAGTCAGAAAAACTCATCTTTATGAGTTCAAATCTAACCTCAGAAATTTACTAGATATGTGATCCTGGGCAAGTTGCTTAACTCTGCCTCAGTTCCCCCTTTGTAAAATGAGCTTGAGAATGAAATGGTAAGCCACTATAGTATCTTTGCTAAGAAAACTTTAAATGGAGTCACAAAGAGTTGGTTGTGACTAAAGAACAATATTTATCATTGCTTATATATGACATTTATTTAGCAATTCCACAATTTTTGAGCACAGATTTTTTCTAGGTATTTTGTCTTTTTTTTTTTTTTTTGGTAACACATTTCATGGAGAGATAACAAGTCCTTCTTCATTTGCCCTTGGCTTGGAATAAAGTAAAGAATCAGGTCTGAAGAACAGTTACTCAGGAAGTTAATATAAGTATGCTTTATTACTATGTGATGCAGTAAGCAGGCAAAAATAAAAGCATGTAAACAACACACAAACTATATGATCACACCTTCAGCAATAGACACTATGCCAGGGTCACTTATGTGAGAGAGACATATCCCATAGTGTAACGTGCTCTCCTGGCAGTTACAATTACTAGTCTGTCCTAGACCCACCAGAGTACCTTTGACCACTGTCCTTTGCAGTGTGAGCTCTACCCGGCTCGCCTCCTCTGAGGCCTTCTAAGGTCTCTGGCCACAATCTCTTGAATCTATAGCTTAATAACCGGTAGCGCGCTCAAGAACAGCCACGTGTAATCTTAAAAGCCTTTATTATACCTACTCACATAATGCCCTAACTGATGCCCTGACTTGTTGGTTCCCTGGTGAACACCTGGTCAGAAGACCCATGTGTTCACTACCAAAACCCTTACCTCTTTTGGCTACCCATCTTGGCTTGGCCACCCAGGCTAGGGAGCCAGGGTGAACAGCACGAGGTTAAAGAGGGCGGTTGCTGCCTGCAGTGGGCTTACATAGGGCCTGTGAGGTCACACACACAGCCAATCAGCGAGAGAGTCACCCATTACGAAACTATCTCAATATGGCCAGGATCCCGCCCAAGGGCAGTCCTAATATCCACAGAAATTACTTCTGGGCCTCAATCTCCCGATGCACTGTGTCCGCCCATTTAAAGGGCCCTTACACCATAGCAAACATCTTGGTGAGAATTTGTACTCAAAATGGGTTTTTATCAGGGAGATTTTTTTATACCTTATCGAGATATGTGTATAAGTGTATGTAGAAATGAAAAGACAGATACAGATAGATAAGTTGGTAGTAATAAAAGATATGGGAAGGAGTAATCCTAATCAGATTTATGTGGGTAACTTTTCTAATCTGGACCAGAAATTTGATGAATATCTGAAACCAAATTAGGGAATCCAGAAATTAGTATGGATTCCAGAAATGGGTTTTACCTCATAATCACTGAGTAGGCAGGACACCTTGTCCAACAGGTAGCTGAGAGCATTTATATGTTTGATACAGGGTCAGAATGAGTTGGGACAGTGGAAAAGTTTAGGTTATCTCTATTACTCATACATTTATGATCACAAGAATCATATAGAGTGACTCTATATTGGAGTCCTATCATTTATATTCAATATCAACTAATATGTTTCTAAAATTCACAATAATCACAGTTGATCAATACAATTTTTGTGTTAAAATGTCATGATTTTAAGATACTGAAGAGCAATTAAATTTAGGCTTGATATAAAAATGTGCAAAAAACAGATTAAAGTTTTCCATCTCTACTAAGATATCCAGAATGGGAAAGAAGTTTATATTTATAATTTTCTGTACATATATATGCATATATATATGTATGTATATATATACACAAATATATATATATATATACATATATATATATATAATATATATATATATATATGATATAAATGATTTATGGTCTTCTATTGATGGCAAATCAGTTATAAAAATACCATTTGTCCCACTTTTCCAAATTTCTTTCAATTATAGCTTCTTAAGTTAAACATATGTGTATATATGTTTATACCTACACATCTCTATGTGTATATATATATATATATATATATACATATATATATATATATATGTATATATATATATATATACATACATATATATATATATATATATATATGTATATATATATATATACATATATATAAATTTTATCCAGTAGACACATTTTGAGTACATAATGCCATTTCAAGTTTTGCATAAAACAACCTGAAATTCTATGCATATTTTAATACAGAATCTTGCTCTTGCTGAAGGGAAAAATATTACATTTGGTATACTGAAGTCAAATTTACATTTAATTTTTAAGTTGTAATTTGGAGAATTTTCCACTCTATTAAGACATTTTTTTATTACTTCCTTAATAGTGAGCAAAGATGGCAACCAATTTAGTTAAATGAAATTGACAATAGAAAAATGATTAAGGATATATTTCTAACTTTCTTGGTATTACAGGTTTTCCTTAACCTTCAAAAGAAGTTAAGGTTAGAAGTTAATCTTTTTGTTATATGTATGGTTGATGTTATTATATTCTTTATTCTCTGATATAGATCTTTTTTAGTAGCTTTTTATTTACAATGGGTAATTTTTCAGCATTGACAGTTGCAAAACCTTTTATTCCAACTTTTCCCCTCCTTCCCCCCACCCCCTCCCCCAGATAGCAGATTGACCAATACATGTTAAATATGTTAAAGTATAAGTTAAATACAATATATGTGTACATGTCCATACAGTTATTTTGCTGTACAAAAATAATCAGACTTTGAAATAGTGTACAATTAGCTTGTGAAGGAAATAAAAAATGCAGGTGGGTCAAAATAGAGAGATTGGGAATTCTATGTACTGGTTCATAGTCATCTCCCAGAGTTCTTTCGCTGGGTTTAGATGGTTCAATTCATTATTGCTTTATTGGGACTTATTTGCTTCATCTCATTGTTGAAGAGGGCCACGTCCATCTTGATCATTATATAGTATTGTTGTTGAAGTATATAATAATCTCCTGGCCCTGCTCATTTCACTCAGCATCAGTTCATGTAAATCTCTCCAGACCTTTCTGAAATCATCCTGCTGGCCATTTCTTACAGAACAATACTATTCCATAATATTCATATACCACAATTTATTCAGCCATTCTCCAATTGATGGGCATCTACTCAGTTTCCAGTTTCTGACCACTATAAAGAGGGTTGCCACAAACATTCTTGCACATACAGATCCCTTTCCCTTCTTTAAAATGTCTTTGGGATATAAGCCCAGTAGTTACACTGCTGGATCAAAGGGTATGCAGAGCTTGATAACTTTTTGAGCAGAGTTCCAAATTGCTCTCCAGAATGGCTGGATGTATTCACAATTCCACCAACAATGTAGCAGTGTTCCAGTTTTCCCACATCCCCTCCTATATTCCGCATTATCTTTCCCTGTCATTCTAGCCAATCTGACAGATGTATCTCAGAGTTGTCTTAATTTGCATTTCTCTGATTAATAATGACTTGGAGCATCTTTTCAAATGGCTAGAAATAGTTTCAATTTCTGCATCTGAGAATTGTCTGTTCATATCCTTTGACTATTTATCAATTGGAGAATGGCTTGATTTCTTATAAATTAAAGTCAATTCTCTATATATTTTGGAAATGAGACTTTTATCAGAACTTTTGACTATAAAAATGTTTTCCCAATTTATTGCTTCTCTTCTAATCTTCTCTGCATTAGTTTTGTTTGTACAAAAACTTTTCAATTTAATATAATCAAAATTTTCTATTTTGTGATCAATAATGATCTCTAGTTCTTTGGTTATAAATTCCTTCCTCTTTCACAGGTCTGAGAAGTAAACTATCCTATGTTCTTCTAATTTATTTATAATCTCATTCTTTATGCCTAAGTCATGAACCCATTTTGACCTTATCTTGGTGTATGGTGTTAAATGTGGGTCAATGCCTAGTTTCTACCATACTGATTTCCAATTTTCCCAGCAATTTTTGTCAAACAGTGAGTTCTTATCCCCAAAGCTGGGATCTTTGGCCTTGTCAAACACTAGATTATTAAAGTAATTGACTATTTTGTCCTTTGAACCTAACCTATTCCACTGATCAACTAGTCTATTTCTTAGCCAATATTAAATGGTTTTGGTAACCACTGCTTCATAATATAATTTTAGATCTGGTACAACTAGGCCACCTTCATTTGATTTTTTTTTTCATGAATTCCCTTGAAATTCTTGACCTTTTGTTTTTCCATTTGAACTTTGTTGTTATTTTTTCTAGGTCACTAAAAGATTTTATGGGAGTCTGGTATAGTGTTAAATAAATAGATTAGTTTAGATAGTATTGTCATCTTTATTATATTTGCTCACCCTATCCAAGAACATTTGATATTTTTCCATTTGGTTAGATCTGACTTTATTTGCGTGGAAAATGTTTTGTAGTTTTGCTCATATAGTTCCTGATTTTCCCTTGGCAGATAGATTCCTAAATATTTTCTACTATTGGTAGTCACTTTAAATGGAATTTCTCTTTGTAACTCTAACTGTTGGATTTTGTTAGTGATATATAAGAATGCTGATGACTTATGTGGGTATATTTTGTATCCTGGAACTTTGCTAAAGGTATGAAATATTTCTAATAGCTTTTTAGTAGAATCTTTAGGGTTCTTTAAGTATACTATCATATCATCACCAAAGAATGATTCCTTTAATCTCTTTCTTAACTCTTATTGCCAAAGCTAGCATTTCTAATACAATATTAATTAGTAATGGTGACAGTGGGCAACCTTGTTTCACTCCTAATCTTTATGGGAATTGTTCCAGTTTATCCCCATTACATATGATGCTTACTGATGGTTTTAAATAGTTTAAATAATTTTAAGGAAAAGTCTGTTTATTCCTATACTCTCAAGTGTTTTTTTTTTAATAGGAATGTATATTGGATTTTTATCAAATGCTTTTTTTGCATTTATTGAGATGATCATATGGTTTTTGTTAATTTGGTTATTTATATGGTCAAATATACTAATAGTTTTCCTAATATTGAACCAGCCCTGCATTCCTGGTCTATTATCTTGATCATGGTCTATTATCCTGGGGATGACTTTCTGTAGTTTTTTTGCTAATATTTTATTTAAGATTTTAGCATCAATATTCATTAGGAGATTGGTCTATAATTTTCTTTCTCTGTTTTCAACCTACCTGGTTTAGGTATCAATACCATATATGTGTCATAAAAGGAATTTGCTAGGACTCTTTCATTCCCTATTTTTTCAAATAGTTTATATAGCATTGGGGATAATTTTTCTTTAAATGTTTGGTAGAACTCACATGTAAATCCATCTGGTCCTGGGGAATTTTTCTTAAGGAGTTGATTAATGGTTTGTTCTATTTCTTTTTCTGAAATGGGACTATTTAAGCAATTTACTAACAGAGGAGGCTCTGTTAATCTGGGAAGCCTATATTTTTGGAAGTAGTCATCCATTTCACTTAGGTTATTAAATTTGTTATCATAAAGTTGGGCAAAATAACTCCTTATTATAGTTCTAATTTCCTCTTCATTGGTGGAAAGTTCTCCCTTTTCATTTTTAAGACTAACAATTTGATTTTCTTCTTTCCTTTTTTTAAATCAGATTTACCAAAATGTTTATTTATTTTATTTTTTTTTCATAAAACCAACTCTTAATTTTATTTGTTAATTCAATATTTTTTTTACTTTCAATATTATTAATTTCTCCTTTTAATTTTAGAATTTCCCATTTAGTATTTGATTGAGGGTTTTTAATTTGCTCTTTTTCTAGCTTTTTAAGTTGAAAGCCCAATTCATTGATCTTCTCTTTCTCTATTTTATTCAAGTAAGCCTCTAAAGATATAAAATTTTTCCTAACTATTGCTTTGGCTACATCCCACAAATTTTGGTATGATGTCTCATTGTTGTCATTATCTTGAGTGAAATGATGGTGTCGAAAATTTGCTGTTTCACCCAAACCTTCTTTAAGATGAGATTATTTAATTTCCAATTACTTTTTGGTCTATTTACCCCTAATTTTTTGTTGAATTAAGTTTTTATTGCATGTGATATACATCTTAATACAACAATTGTCTTTTAAGTTGGTCTACATTATTTCACTCTGCTGTGTCCCAACCTGATGCAGACCACCCAGAAAGTACAATTCATACACAATTCTAGGATATATATCAAATATAGCAAAACTACCAACCACTTCTTGTTTTGTTTATGTTCCAGGTTTTTTTTTTTTTTTGTGATACTATTATTTGTGACCAGAATTACTAACACCATTTCAGTATTCTCTACCAACATCTTCTTATTATATGACACAATTAAAGTATTCCAATTTCAAAATCATTACATGTGAATTGCCTAAAAAGTTAACATTTCTTTTTAGAGAGCTGTGGGTCACAGTATTCATTTTTTGTTTAATATTTTATGACAAAAAGAATTTGTCAGTCTCAAATTGCCTAGCTATTGTCCTTACTACTAGTCGCTAATGCAGACGAATTTTGTAAATAAGGTGATGTGGAACTTAAAAATTAAATTCAAATGGCAACACAATTACTGAAAGAAGTATTTACTTACATATAAAATATTTTTCTTACTTTACTCCAGTAGGGGGAAATAAAGATACACTGTCTAATATTATACTTGGCTCAAAGACCTGTGTGTCTTCTTGTAAGCTACTGTCCAAAAGTCAGCACAAGCATCAAACAGCTACCAGCTAGCCAGTGATCACACGTGTTCTCATACACATTATTTACACTAAAGACCCTGGGTATGCATGGATCTCTTTGATCTAAATCTGCTCTCCCTTGATCTTCAGTAGATCTACTGTTTGTTTGTTTTACAAAAATTTCTTTTAATTACAGTTTCCATATCCCCTCCCCCATTTCTGGTTTTCATTTGTTGTAGCACTTAATGATTCAACGTGATTTTTAGTTTAACTTTCATAGATTTTAGACTTTTTACAAATTTAATTTTGAGGTTTATATCTCAAGATAAAGAAGGTATCGTTCAACTTCTCTATTTTCTCATTTCTGGGATTTGTTTTTTTTTTCCCTTAAAAAGCCTTTGGTTTACAGAGATGAGCTCGCTTTAAACTAATTTTTTTAAGTCATAAGGCGAATTCCAAACACAAAAGGGCCTATAAGCTTTTCATTTCCTGCCTACGTAAGAGGAGCAATGGATCTTACTTGAATGTTTACAGATTATTTTCTAAATGAGGGAAGGGAGAGAGAGTGCTTTACCAATGTATGGAAAATAACACTTCCCTCTGAAAGGTTTTTGTTTTATCTTTTCGTATATTCATTTCTTTTAAAGATGAAGGGGGCGTCCCGCGCGCGCGTATTAGGCAGGTAGAAAGAATATAAATAATTAGGCAGTGCTTCCATGAAACCACTCACCAAGAAAATTACCTGCTCATTAAATGGGAAGCAGAGAGGAGCAGTCACGTAAATTCTACCTTTCTGAAACAGGAGAGGGGCGAGGTTTGGTGAAGGGCGGAAGGAATTTAGTGTCTGCACCGCCAGTTTTCACCCTAGCATAGCTTTCCTTTTTCTTTATCCACTTACATCCCTTCTCTTCCCTCCCCCTTCCCAGCCAAGATCCCAGGGAGTGGGCATGTGGTAGAGTCTGGAAGTGGAAGGAGCTTAGTCCACGCCCTCATTTTCTCTTTTCCCCAGGCCCACAGACTAAGAGCTGTTTCTTCCCCTCTCCTCCCTCATTTTCTTCCTCCAGTCGGTCTAGCAGCAGCAGCAGCAGCACCACCAGCAGCAGCAGCAGTAGCAACAGCAGTTCTGAAGAGAGAAAGACGCCAAGTTCTGGGGCCTCCAGGCTGATCTGCAGCAAAAAGGGCGGCGGCGGCGACAGAGGCAGAAGCAGCAGAGACAAACGCAGCTGCATCAGCATCAGTATCGGCATCGGTATCGGCATCGGCAGCAACAACAACATCAACAACATCAACTGCAACAGCAGCAACAGCAACAACAGCAAAAACAGATATTGGACTGTGTGTGCTGCCCTGGGCTCTCTCCATCTTTTTACAAGGCGCGCGCCCGCACGAACACACAGGCATATACACACATATACATACACACAGAAACACACACACAGAGGCACACACACAGAGGCACACACACACACACACACACACACACACACACACACACACACACACACACACACACACACACACACACACACACCCATCCAGTTTAAGCTCCTTCAGTGAGCACTTAGCACTCACAGTTTCATAGCAGTAGGAGCAGCTTCCGTGGCCGTGGCGGGCAGCGCCAGAGGCAGCGGCGGCAGGGCACAGCCTGCCGTAGCTCTATCCTTGCCGTTCACTTTTTCTTTCCTTCTCTCTAACATTGCTATATTGAGACTAACGATCTTACTTTCTTTTTGAAAATTTTCTTCTGGATCTTGTTCGCATTCTTTTGGAAAAGGACAAAACGGTGAGGAAAATGTAACAAGGAAAAAAATAAAACACCACAAAACCAACACTAAGTCAATTAACCAGCTTGCAAAAATTTTGGTTGCATTGTTACATTCTTATTATGGAAGTTAAGTGAAACACAAGACAAAACCAAAAACAAAATAAAATCACTACAGCTAAACTGGACGTGGAACTAATGTGGATGAGAAAGAAAAAGGGTGGCAAGAAAAGAAGCGGTCAAGCTCATTTTTTTTCGTCAGTATGATGGGTAATTTTGGGAACAATTTCTAGGAATTAGGTTCTTTTCTTCCTATTTCTTCTTGGCTTCTGGAAAAAGATTTTGGCTGTGGATTGAATGGATTCTAAAGCGTTTTAGACTTGAATAATTCCTCTACCTGAGGTGGATTGGTGCGGATTTAGTAAGCAGAGTGTGGAAATCTAGCAGCCTTTGGAACTCCCTCTATTAATCTGGATGCATCTAAATGTGCCCTATTCGAGATCTTTTCAACATCTTTTGATCTTGAGATTTGCCCTTTAATTAGCTTCTAGGGAAATCTAAATTAAGACCTACCTCTTAAAAAAAAATTTTTTTTAAAGACATCCATTTTGCTTTTTGGGATTGGTATTTTAAGCAATCTGGATCATTTTTAATATGCCAGAATGTGTCTACTAATGTTTACACAACTCCTCCTCTGTGGATTTGCGTATTTTCAGGTTAATGGTAAGTTTAAAACCTTCAACCAAAATTCTTTTTTGTAGATTGGTTCTTCTTTGAATCTAATTGCAGACATGTGTAAAATAACAAGAACATCTCAAATAGATTTGTTTTAATTAAAGCATGTAGTATGGTATAAGAGCTTTTGTGGGGAGCAATTTAGAGAATGCTTCTTTTTTCTTTTGTTTTTTTTTTAATGTTTAAAGTATCTTTGCAACAAGATTTTTTTCTATTTCAAAAATGATTAAAAATGAATAGCAATTTATCAGTGTGGTTAGGAAAAGGAAATGTCAAAGTGAATCTTTCATATATGACTATATGACATTTTGATTTAATTTTCTGTGATTTAGTGGCTGAATTTTCATTTAAAGTATCAACTTATCAAACATAGTATTTGTCATTTTGGAAGATGATTCAATGAGTAGATTATCTTTTTAGTCTTTGGTCTTTATGTTTTGGAGAATGCATTTATTCTATGAAATTAGTATGAAGAATTTAGAGTTTATGGAGAAAACTGTCAAAAGTAGAGGGGGGGATCTTCTGTGTCTATGAAACAGGAGAACAGTGATCTAACAGGAAAATATGCTTGCTAATAGGGAATGCTTAGCTTGGAGTGTTCAAAGACAATGGGGATTCTGAACAGGTGTAGGTGTCTCTTTAGATTGAGTCAGTCTGTCAAGGAGCTAATATTGCTTAGGTTTTTATGTCTTTTGTTCATATTTGGTTTTCTAAGCAGTTTCCATAGGATATGAGCTTCTTGTGGGTAAGGTGGAATTTGAAAATATTTGAAATGAAGAAACTAAAAGATAAATTGATATTGATACAATAGAACCAGTAGACTATACTTTTATTATTAGCAAAAAAGGATAAAAAAAGAAAGGGTTAGGGCTTGCTATGCTAAAAACGTGAATTCTATGTACTATAATTACCAGTGTTGCATTATTTGAATTGTAATGTTCTTTACCATCTTTTACCATTAATGAAGAATAGCTGTGTCTAGGACTCGTAGTTTTAAACTCTTTGTATTCATTCTCCTTTAGGTTTCAATTTAAACTTTGCATTAGCTTTTGTATTCTGACTTAATTCATTATCTGGGACACTTGCCATTTTTGCATTTCTTTGGGAGCAAACTTTGCTCCTGGAAGCTGCTATTTGAAAGAACCCTATGTGTCAGAAAAGGAGGCTTCCTTATAAATGGGAAGTCATACTGATCAGTTTACTTAATATACAATGTATGTTTGCAGTAATGGGCAACTTATCTCTTTCTCTTATGACTAGAGACAATACATACCTCTTATTGCTTCTGTTTTTTTCTTTTTTTTTTCTTTTTATAGATAGAAACATTTTCGAACTCACTTTTTAAGGTTACATTATGGTAACTTTAATGTATTCCACATAGATTATGCTTTAATAAGTTTGGGTTGTTGAAATAGAGAAATATAGATTCTTCCTGTAGGCTATTTTAAAAAAAATATGGATTTAATATAGCCTTTAGAAAAATTGATTTATTTTCCATATAAATTATTAGCTTATTTTAACAAAATCAGAAACATACATGTAAAATTTGTATAGTCTACACAATTATCATGTTAAAAACAAACAAAAAAAGCCCCACCAAAAAAAATGGTGTGTAACTAGAAGGAATACAGTAAAAAGTGTTCAGTGGAAGTGACAGTGAATCAGAAGAGCTTGGCATTACAGAATGTAATTAATATACCAAGCTGTTTGGATATATATGAAACAAATGCAATTAACTAGCTTACTAGAACTACAGTAACAAGCCATAATTTATTGTTTCCTTTTCTCCATGAGGAATATAACTAGAATTTTTGTTCTGATTTAGTATTTATAGGACAAGGTAGGAGGTCAAATGAATCAGATGACTAATACATTGCCTGCCTACTACTGTGTAGCAGATTCAAAATGAAATAAAATAAAAATCTGCTGTAATTTATGGAGCAGAAATTGCAAGGTTTAAAAATGTCTTGTCAAAATGCTTTTTATAACCCTAGTATTATATAGTGTAGAAAGCAAAGAAGTATATTTTAAAAGTTTTATGGTCATGTTATGCAAATTACAAGTTTGATGTTAGCTCTGTATACATGTCACTGTGGGGTAATATGATATTGGTTGAATCAGGAAAAGGAGATTCTCACTAAAACTAAGGGGAAGTGACCCAAAAAACTATAGCTTTTGATAAAATGAGCAGTTTGCTTTTTGCTCAACAAAGAACTATAAAATTGGCTTGGCATTAAAGTAAATTCAACTAGGAAAATTGAAGTTTTGATTGTTCATCTCTTTGGCCCTCAGTTTCCTCATTAAGGTTGATCTAATTTCTCTTCTACCCCAAAGAGTCTATGATTCCTACTTCTTTATTATCCTAATGTGAAGAAAAATCTTTTACATATTTTCTCTATGAATTTTGAATTTAGAGAAATGTCCACCATTCTAAAAGTTTTGGTTTTATGTATTAAGAGTAATCTTATTCAGTGATAAATAATATACATACATTTATATAGAAATTTTATAGCAGTTCTTTATATTGCATTTTGATTGTGTGACAATGGTAGAGTTTCACCAAATTGTAGATGATATAACCCTTTAAAAATTCAAAATCCCTTTGTCATCCATCAAGAATAAGTAAGCAAGCATGATTTCTCCCCAGAAAACTGAAGTAAACAAACAAAACAAACAAACTTTGCCTTCAACTTTTGGTGCTGTTCTGGAGGGAAAATAGAACAAGGACACTTTACAAAACAAGACTGAATAATATTTTAGAATTTTATAAGAATCTTTTTCTTTTTAGATTATCCTTTTACTTGCTATTTTTTTTAAAACTCAGGCATAGTACTTTTAAGCCTTTTTTAAAAGCAATTTATATATACAGTTTGTTATTTTTATTATATTGCAGTGTTCCATATGCTGACATCTGTAACATGTAAATATGACAATTATGAAAGATCAGAATATTTATTAAATGAAGGTATATTTTTCTTATTTTGCATCCAATAATAAGAATAAAAACACATTTCATCTGTATACTTAGTTATTCTTTAATTACTATAGAATTATATAATACCTATTCCCACCCTCCCCCATTTTTGTTGTTGTTAGCTCCAGACTTCTTATTTCATTGATGCAGGGAAATGTTGGTTGAGGTATTTCCCTCAATCAGTGCAGATCAGTCACTGGAAAGTTTTGCAATTTAACATCTTAGAGTGTTGCCCAAGACACTGAAAGATTTAAGTACTTTGTCCAGGGTCAAATAGCCAGAATCTGTTAGAGGAGAATTTGAATGTTGTGCTTTTGGACTCTAACAGTCTCCCTGTGTAACTTGCCTTGCTGACCTGCCAACCAAGGTGCTTGAATTTAGTTATTGATTGTGGGGGAAAAAACACTTTTTACCCATTATAAACTCATAAAACTGAAATTTATTTTTAGAAGATGAAATGATTTCTCATTTGAATATACTGAATATGATTAATATTTAATGTACATAGAATATGAAAAAAGTGGCCAAATTTGCACAGTGGAGAAAGATCCCATAAACTAGAAGAATTTGTTAGATACTAGGCATTTTTTTTAATTAAGAAAAAAGAATTTATAAGTATGAGAATGCTGCTTACTCTAATTCTGGGGCAATTCATTATATAACATATTAAAATCTCAAATATGATATCTGAGGTAAACTGGATAGTATGTATAGTATATTATAAATGTTACCCTAAATATATTGTAATTTAAAATGGCACCTTATTTAAGCATGTACTTATGCACGTATTAGTTATTTTGTTAGTCTTCAAGGTAGGACACACATAAAGGACAATCACATATAAATTATATATATTTTTAAAAGCACTTTTTATTTAGTGTATTCTTTAGCCTTGATAAAAACCAAATTAGACTTTGCATTCATCTATTTCAGCAACATTTTATCTCTCTAGAAGCCCTTTGTTGCCTTTTGCCATACTTACTAGTATAGGCACAGAGAATTCTGGTGTGTTTGTAAAAATTAAACAAATTTATATAATAACATTTTTGGAAGGAGTAAAGACTGGAATTTACATGTTTGAATAATAGGGATGTACATATACATTAGCCCCTTCCTTCTGAGAGAGACAGAGACAGAGAGAAAGAGACAGAGACAGAGAGACAGAGTTTAATAGTAGATTTGTTTTTCAAAATAGACAAATTAGTAAAACAATGGGCAATTATTGTAAGATGACTTGTATTTTTGCTTATGTAGAATCATTCAGATGTACTATTCCAGCATTCCCCCTCTAATTTCATCTTTTAGACTCTTTACCTTGCTTCAGAGCTTAGCTCAGTTGGCATCTCCTGTTTGAGGTTCTTTCTCATCTGCATTTAACACAGAATCTATAAATCTAGATCTAGAGAGATCTATATTTACATACACATATATGTATATATGAATGTGCATTGCACATATGTATACATATACATCTGATTGTAAATATATATATATCAAGATATGTATAAATACATATGAACATCACATACAGATGTGCATTTATGTTTGTTGTTTATAATATACACAAAGATAGAATGTGATATGACATGATATAGCATGATATGATTTTCAATTTTTGGTCTTTTTAGTGAGCCAAAAATTTCCATATACCTACTTCATATCTCCAGTTAGTTGATGTGCTCACTGAAAATAACAGCACATTTTTTCATGAGACAATAGATATCCTATATAAATCTGTGAATAAATGAATCTGTCCTAGATTTTCAAAATAAAAATATTTTCATATTATAAACATGAGTGCTGTTAAAAGTTCATTTCCAGATTACATTGCAGAGATTGTAACCACTCATTAACAGCAGACCACTCTTTATGAACTGTTTGACTCTCTGGGTTCCCATTGTAGATTGAAAGGTCCTAGACATTTCTGTCCCCATTTTTGGATAAAAGATATAGTATATGTTTCCAAAATAAAGTTCCAGTGCAGATATTAATATTTGGAAAACATAGGTCCTGAAATATTAGCTTCTAATTAAACTTGATGTAATCCTTTATGGGTTTTCTGGTTATTTTAAAATTATTTATTTATGTTCTTTAGTAAATGTATATCATCCTAACTTTCAAAAACATAAATTATTTTTTCTTATTCTTCCTCATTCTGAAATCCCTGTCATCATGAAGCTTAGGAAGCCCTCAAGATTCCTTTCTTCCTCCTCATAAAGAAGACCAATTTTTTTTTAAATATGCTTCATTTTTGAGGTACTTTGTTGTAGCTGAGAAAGACATTGAGTATTGCTTAATTTTTCTGTTGTTTCTTGGAGGTGTTAGATACTTGTTGATTTAAATCTCTTTGGAACTATCCTTTCTTTGAGGAAAAACCTTGTGGACAAGGATAATGATAGTGTCTTTCTTTGTATTCCTAGCACTTAACATGCTTTTTGGTTGACTGGCAAAATGTGATGATAGCCATCTTGTCATCTTGTGTAGACTTAAAGCTATTTTCAAGAGGTTTTGTAGTTTGAATTCCCAGTCACAAGACCCTTGAGAGAATAGATTGGTGCAGTAGTACTTGAAGTAATTGTAGCCTGGAGAAAGTTGTCTAGCCTTTCCTGGCCTAATTCTTTTTAAAATATTCTGGACCTTACCACCAGTTAAGATAGAGGGCAGAAGAAACTTGTAATTTCATTTGGTGTTAGGTGGGAATTATATGTAGAAAATTTACAAGAAGGCTACCAGAATAGCAGTCTGATAGGAATGCAAGGGCAGAGTAGCACCACATTTTATGAGCATGCATAAAATGATATTATTGGAAGAACTTCTTTCAATAAAAATCTCACAAGTATGTATGTATATATGTATGTGTATATATATACATATATATACATATATATATGTCAAAGTGCTAAAACAAATGGAACAAAAGAGACAAGTCTTTAATTTGTAGTATCAATTTGTAGTGCCCCCCAAGCTAGACTTCTTTTATTGCCTCATTATCCTTTTTATCTAATGAGTCACCCTCATAAAGTAAAGAATGTGTATATATACACGTATGACATTAATATTTTTATTGCAGACAATAATTTTTCCCCTCCTGTAGAAAGGTGATAACTTGTGTTCCATCATTGGGAAATCATTACAAATGTTCCCTTCTTCCCTAACAATTACATTTATCTGAACATCTACCACTTGGTTGCAAGTAGTCAAGTAGAGAATCAAATTTGAATCTTTTGACATGTGTCTGTTTTGGCTTTCAAAATTCAGTTTTCCATCAACCACTGGATATCTTATTGACTTTAAAATGTCAGTTTTCTATCTGCTAACATCAGTTTCTAGAAAAGGGGGGAAGAGTCCTATTTTTCAAAAAAGAGGAAAAGTAAAGTTTTCAAATGAAAGGTCAATGAGCTTGGGTTTTCTTTGATTCCTTGGGATATTCTAAAACATATTAGCTCAGAGATGGATAAGCAAATCATATGAAAAAATAGAAATAATGATTAGAAAGCCAGAATTGCTTAAGAATGGGTCTTATGAGATTTACCTTATTTCCTTTTTTGACAGTGTTATCAAACTAAATTATCTAGGGGATATTGTAGTTGTAGTTTGCCTAGGTACTTGTGAAGTATTTGACAAAACATTTAATATTTTTGGTGGGAAATATAGAAATATATTATTAGACAATAATATAATTTTGTGAATTTGAGACTTGTTGAAATCCTTAAAGAATAGTTATTAATGGTATAATCTCAACTTGGCAGGAGGTCTTTAGTAGAGTTCCTAAAATATATTTCAGATTTGTTGCTTAAAATTTTTATCAATGATTTGAATAAGGAGATAAGCATATTCATAATATTTCTACAGCACACAAAAATAGGAAAGATGATAGCACAATGAATGAACATAGTCAGTGTCAAAAGTATCTCAACAAGCTAGGGGATTATGTTGATAAAATAAGAAGAAATCTAATAGGAATAAATGTGAAGTTTTATTTTTAAAAAATTACCTTTTTTAATGAGATGGTCTCTGGAGGATCTTGGTACCAGCCCAAGTCTTTGATCTTAGGAGAGCAGTGAAGGAGTTGGACCCATATGCATGGTCAAACATGGAGTCCATTTATCTCAAGTTCTCTCAGCCTTAAATGCCCTAATTCAATTACATCACTATAGCACACTGCAATGTGCCAACTATAGTAGACATGCACCAAGTATAGAATGCTCCTTACATGGGGTTACATAAGCATCTTGCTATTATTACGTAGATGCGTCCTTGCTGCAAGTATCTCTGCTTCAAGTAGGACACAGGTTGTCATGCCTCCCTGACTTCTGAAGAAGGCTGAAGTGCCCCCAAATGGAGATGAGAGCCAACACACCTCACCCAGAGTTCCCCCACTATCTGTGGCCCTCTTCAGGGAAGGTAAGATCAGATAGTGTTTTGTCTGAAAACAATTAGGGTTATTAGGAATTCTTTAGTTAAATATAAGGCCAGAAAAGTTAGGTGTTTGGGGACTCTTTTGAGAGGCATATATTCAAAGAATAAAGAAATATTCATAGTCCAACTGTATTCTTTTCCAGTAAGACAATATCTAGAGTTTTGTGTTCTGGCTTTGGAATTACACTTTAGGAAAGATGTTGAAAGAAAGTTGAAAAGTACATACTTTGGATGAAGAAAGGTCTTAAGAATTAATGTCATATGAGTGAACTGAAGGAAATTCATATATTTAGTCTGAAGAAAATTTCTGGGAATGTGATACCTGTCTCCAAGCATATAAAGGGGGGTCATCTAGAAAAGGAATTAGATTTGTTTGGTTTGGCTTCAAAGGAAAAAAAAAAAACAAAACAAAGAGCATGTAGAGGTTTCAAAGAGACAAATTTTGGCTTAATATTAAGAAAAAATTCCTAAATATAAGTTGTTTAAAAGTGAAATGAGCTGCCTCAAGAAGTGATAAGGTTTCCCTTCATTGCAGGTTTTTAGTCAAGGACTGAATAACCACTTGTCATACATGTTATATCGATAATTCTGTTTGATATGAGTTGGAACAGATAATTTCCAAGATTATTTCTAACTGTAAAAGATGATGTGATTTTGCATAAATCCATTATTTCAGATATTGAAGAATGAAAAATAGTTTGGTGCCAGGGAAGAACTTTGTAATGGGAAATAAGAGACCTAATTATTAGTGCCATTTCTACTATTATTTAATGCATCATGGAGGATACTTTGGCCAATAAAGCACAAGTACACATGACGATAAAGAAAAGTTTCCTATGGTGTTTAAGCAATTTTGAAAGAAAGCAGATTTTCAAAGCAAGGCGGAAGCTGGTGAAAAGTGTAAAAGATAAGACTTAAAAGGTTGAGGCAATTGAGGCACTGAATGTCAAATAAGAGAGGTTGTATTTTCTTCTATGATATTCTTCATTCTATGAAGAAATTTCCATTTGGTATACTAAATATAATTAATTCTTAATGTTATTGATTAAAATTTCTGTTGATTCTTGAAGGGACACATTTGCTATTATACCTTTGCAATTATGATAATCATGTTATCATATATATGACCCATTAATCAGTTACTGAATAATAAATATAGTTCCCAAAATAGTAATATCACAATAGAAAGGATTACATGCAAGACATATTACAAATAATATAGTATTAGCCATCAAAGCATGATCATATAAACTTGTTTTTTGTGTCAATTTTACATTTAAAAAACAGTTCATATCAGCATAATATAGTACTCTATATCACATACAGTAGTATATGAATATATTTTTTTCTTTATATGAAGTCTACTAGGGAATCATAGCATTGTGTGTGTGTGTGTGTGTGTGTGTGTGCCACACACACACATAAAATATAATACTATATACCATATTATACTTTGGTACTATAGTATAGTACTATACTGTAGTTGCATAGCACATATATATTATATGTTTTATGTATATACACATGTACATAGATAGCACTATATGTATTTTCCAATATGCATAATACATGCATGCAGTATGCATATGCATGTAGCATGTATATCCATATACATTCATGTAATATGTGTATAGTACTATATGTAATACATATGTATACACATAAGTATATATTTATATATACTTATGTGTATGCATATATACTATATAGTACATATACATATGTGTGTATATGTATCTTGTATACATATACATGTGTATATACATATAGTATATACATTTAATAGCATAGACTATAATGATACAATATAGTACTTTAGTATATATGGTATTATATTGTATATGTATTTAGCACTATGGGTCATTAGTAGACTTTACATCTTATAAAGGAGAAAGAATGTTCATTAACCTTTAGCCATTGTTGATCTAATAAATGCTTTTTTACTTTGGTTTAACCTTTCTATATTATATCTATTCTTTTTATGTTTTAATAGTCTTGTCTACCTTGATATTTAATTGTGGTGAATTTTTTTTTTTAAGAAAGCGAACAAATAATCTTTGATTTTTTTGATTTTACTAGAATGTAAAAGATTTCAAGTCATTGTGGTACTTTGGGATGTGAGAGCTGCAAGAGACAAGTTTCCTAAAATAAATAAGTCAGTTTAAATTTCTCACTTTGCTATACCTTTTTTCCCCCAGTAAAATCTAGGGGACTAAAATATTGGTGTTAGAGAAATTTAGAACAATAAATATAATTTGGAACCAATTAAAATCATTGGTAATCTCCATATCCTGAACCCATGATGTGGGATGCATTAATATTGACCTGAGCCCATTTTCATTAAT